>NW_015388007.1:17583-132729 GCF_001527695.2 Protobothrops mucrosquamatus | reverse complement strand
TAATAAAAGCCCAGTCTAGCACAATACCAACAAAGAGGAAAAATAACAGCTCTCAAAAGAAACCAGCATGGCTGCATAAAGAACTCTCTGACAAATTGAAAGATAAAAAGGACAAGTATAGAAAGTGGAAAGAGGGGCACATAACTAAGTCAGAATATCAGCAAATAGCTCGAGCCTGCAAAGATGAAGTGAGGAAAGCCAAGGCTCAAAATGAATTAAGGCTTGCGACCAAAGTCAAAAATAACCAAAAAAAAAGCTTCTTTCAACATGTAAAAAACAAGAAAAAAGTGAAGGAAATGGTTGGTCCATTAGTGAGTGAAAGTGGCATGAAGGTGACAAGCAACAGGGAGAAAGCAGAACTATTTAACTTGTTTTTTGCATCTGTCTTTACACAAAAGGAAAAAACAGACCAACCTATCAAAAATAGTGCCATAAAAAACAGAATAGAAACACAAGTTAAGATAGGCAAGAAAACGGTAAGTGAGCACCTGTCCGGCCTAGACGATTTCAAATTGCCAGGATCAGATGGATTACACCCCAAGGTTCTCAAGGAACTGGCAAATGTGATCTCAGAATCACTGAACTATATTTTTCAAAGATCCTGGAGCACAGGGGAACTACCAGAGGATTGGAAAACAGCTGATGTAGTTCCCATCTTCAAAAAAGGGGGGAAAAATGGACCCAGGAAATTACAGACCTATCAGCCTGACCTCAATACCTGGGAAGATCCTGGAAAAGATAACCAAACAACGAATCAGCGAACATCTAGAGGCAAACAAAGTCATTACTAAAAGCCAACATGGGTTTGTCAAAAATAGATCATGCCAGTCAAATCTTATTGCATTCTTTGACCAAGTGACAAAATTAGTGGATCAGAGGAATGCTGTGGACATAATTTACTTGGACTTCAGTAAGGCATTTGATAAAGTAGATCACAACCTACTACTTGACAAGATAGAAAAACGTGGGGTAGACAGCATCACCACCAGATGGATCCGTAGCTAGCTGACTGGCCGTACTCAGCAAGTGGTGCTCAATGGAACCGCATCTACATGGAGGGAAATGTGTAGTGGGGTGCCCCAGGGCTCTGTTCTGGGCCCAGTGTTCTTTAACATCTTCATCAACGATTTGGGCGAGGGGATAGATGGGGAACTCATCAAATTTGCAGACGACACCAAGCTGGCAGGAATAGCCAACACTCCAGAAGACAGGCTTAAGATACAGAAGGATCTGGACAGACTTGAACACAGGGCACTATTTAACAAAATGAAATTCAATGGTGAAAAAAGCAAGGTTCTACATTTAGGCAAGAAAAACCAAATGCACAGGTATAGTATAGGGGGTAACTTGCTCAATAGTAGTAACTGTGAGAGGGACCTCGGAGTCCTAGTGGACAATCACCTAAATATGAGCCAGCAGTGTGCTGCAGCTGCCAAAAAGGCCAACACAGTGCTAGGCTGCATTAACAGAGGGATAGAATCAAGATCATGTGAAGTATTAATACCACTTTACAATGCCTTGGTAAGGCCACACTTGGAATACTGCATCCAGTTTTGGTCACCATGATGTAAAAAAAGGTGTTGAGACTCTAGAAAGAGTACAGAGAAGAGCAACAAAGATGATTAGGGGACTGGAGGCTAAAGCATATAAGGAACAGCTGCTGGAATTGGGTATGTCTTGTTTAATGAAGAGAAGGACGAGGGGGGACATGATAGCAGTGTTCCAATATCTCAGGGGCTGCCACAAAGAAGAGGGAGTCAAGCTATTTTCCAAAGCACCTGAAGGCAGGACAAGAAGCAACGGGTGGAAACTAATCAAGGAGAGAAGCAACCTAGAACTAAGGAGAAACTTCCTAACAGTTAGAACAATTAACCAGTGGAACAACCTGCCTCCAGAAGCGGTGAATGCTCCAACACTGAAAGTTTTTAAGAAGAGACTGGAGAGCTATTTGTCTGAAATGGTATAGGGTTTCCTGCCTGAGCAGGGGGTTGGACTAGATGACCTACAAGGTCCCTTCCAACTTTACTATTATTATTATTATTATTATTATTATTATTATTATTATTATTATTAATGAAGGGACATAAAGAGACATCTTTGCTGGCATGAAAAATCTGCTGTTGAGACCGTTGTCAAAGTTCCTGCTATATCTGCATATGGTTAAGACTGCCTATTCTTAAGCATCGCTTCCATTTAACTGTTTTCATGCCTACATGGAACACCAAAAACTGCCTTAGCAGCCCACCCACTGACCCATGTAGTTCAGTGTTCTCTGTATCAGGTCTCCCCAGTTTGGTACCCTTTTTCTCTTAGAATTGCTATTCATTATGGTCAGGTGCCTTATGGATAACTCTTTGCCTATGTATGGTTATGTCTGTCATGAAGACCTGTTTTACAGAGGTGTTTGAAGAGTAACTAGCAATCCAAGGACATACTCCGAGCTGGATGAGCAAACCACCTTTGCTCATGAGCTGTTAAGCCCAGGAGTCTTCCCCTTGTCAACGTTTTGTGGTTATTTGTTGATGATAGATAGATAGATAGATAGATAGATAGATAGATAGATAGATAGATAGATAGATAGATAGATAGATAGACAGACAGACAGACAGACAGACAGACAGACAGACAAAAATTTAGATGCCACCCATTTCACTCTGCAAAGCAATTCTTTAAAGTAGCTGTTGAATTTGGACAACAGTAATTGCATTTAAGATTCCCTTCCAAATAACTGTAAAGCATAACTATGAATCACTAATGCAGCTGCATGGCTGCTGCAGACATTCACAGAGGAATTGAGGCGCCTGCCTAGATGTCTGCAGCTATCAAGAGGGCTGACTTGATTGTAACAAAGTCATGTTTGGCTTTGCTTTTAGTGGTTACCTTTCCAATTCTCCTGCATGTAGCCCTGAGGCTGAACAGAGGTCATTTAAAAACTTGGCCTTGAAAAAAAACACATCACACTGTAAACGAGGCAATACTAATGTAGCTGTTCTTTGGAAGTCTGCTTGCCAGTTGCTGCAAGACCTTGCAATGTCAAATGAGCTTTTATTGATGAAGAATTTGCAGCAGACAGGAATGAGAATGCAGAATGTGAATGTTTTCCTGAACACACTAAGAAGGTGGGATATTATTTGGCTTCAGGAATTTTTCCTGTTCACATCCCATCATTCTGCCCAAATACGGGCCATTTTAACTATTGCACCAATTGTGCCCAGTGGCATCCACAAGAGGTATCAAAAAAAAAAAATCTAAAGAGCAGCCACAACCCACATAATTGAAGTCTCTCTCTCTCTCTCTCTCTCTCTCTCTCTCTCTCTCTCTCTCTCTCTCTCTCTTATATACCATAAGGTCAGTTCTTAGAGACCACATAGACAGACTTTATTGGCCTAGGCCTTCATGTTTTCCAACAGCACTCCCTTCACCAATGTTGATGAGTCCATCCTGGTAGACTTCTCCAGAGAATTAGTACATCTCCACATACTGTAATACCTTCAAAATAAGATTATCTGAATCTAGTCATTTGCCATCTGGACTGATTTGCTCTATGATCCATTTGTTCTTGGCTATCCATAGTATTGTCAGGAGCCTTCTGCAACCCACAATTCAAAGGCATCAATATTTTTTTCTGTGCTGCTTCTTTAAACTCTGATTTTCACATCCATACTTGGCATTGCTCTGATCTTGCTCTGATATAGACACATTCTTGCATCTGAATAACTTTTCCAAAGTCTTCACTGCTACTGTACAAAATGCTAGTCTGCAGCACATTTCTTAACTGGTATATTTTTACTTTTGTTGTTGGGGTTTTCTTGGTTCCTTCAGGTCAGTTTTTGACTCCTGGCAACTGTCTGGACTAGTTCTTGCAGTTTTCCTGGCAAGGTTTTTCCGAAATGATTTGCCATTGCCTCCTTTCTAGGGCTGAGATAGAATGATTGGCCCAAGCTCTATCAGCTGGTTTAGTACCTACGGCAGGGCTAAAACTCACAGGCCTTAACCACTACACCAAACTGGCTCCTAAGTTGCTGTATCTGTTATCATTAGTTTGGTCTTCTTTATATTTAATCAGTCATTTTCTTCCATTGTGCTCCACGACTTTCATTACTAGAACTTGCAGATCATGTGCATTTTCCACAATCAGAGTTTTGTAATGCAGGTTATGGATGCTTCTTCCTCCAATTTTAAAATAATGGCAATCTTCTTCCAATCCTGTATCTCTCAATTCAGCACAGAGGTTCAGTAGCTAAGGAAAGAGTATATAGCCTTCACTTAATCTTTTGCTGACCAGTCAATCTATTTTGCCACACTCTGTCCAGACTGAGGCTTCTTATCCTATATATGTTTTGGGATTCCCATTTTCTGAAGGACAATCCACTGCTTGATATGGTTGACATAATGAAAGGTATTTCTACAATCAATGAAGCATATGCTATCTTCTTTCTGGTACTCTTTGGCTTTCTCAGTTATTTGGTGAGCATTACTGGTAATGTCACATGTTCCTTAGCCTTTTATAGAACCATTTTAAACATCTGGCATCTCCCTTTCTATATACTCTAAGACTCCAATCTACTTGTAGCACCCCAAGCTAATATGTGAAATTAAAAATACTATGCAACATTTGCTAATATGTGAAATTAAGAATACTGTGCAATAATTTGCACACTTGATATGTCTCTTTTATTTGGTATTGGTATGTAGACTGACCACTTCTGATCCATTCTATTTGGCATTATAGTTTGGTTAGAATCTTAACTTTTTCCGTTGCTTCCATATTTCTGTAGAAATTCCATCAGTTCCTATAGGTTTGTGACTTGGCGATAACTGGAATGCTAATCTAGTGTCATCTAGAACTAGAGATTCTTATAAATAGGGAATATATATTCCAGAATATCTTGGATGCTGACATCCCATCATTATATTCCCTCAAATTTTGTTTGATCTTTTTTAAACTAGTCACTGTCTGTCCACTTGTGTCATTCAGTCTTTCAATTTGAGGGTGAAACCTCAGTCTGAATTTGGAAATCTTTTGAAAAACTTTTTCATGTCTTTCATTTTCAATGTCTTTGCAGGTATCGTAATACTTCTTCTCGTCTCTTTTGACAACTCTCTGAAATTATTTGTTAATCCTTTCTGAGGGCTTTGTTTTTCTTGGCTTTGGCTTTCCTTCTCTTGTTAGCAATTTTCAACATCTGTACTGACATCTGGTTTGCTTTTTTCTGTTTCTTAATCTTGATGATCTCTTTTCATATTCATCCTTAATGATAACTTTGATTTCATTCCATAGTCCCTCTGGTTCCCATCAATGAGATTCAAGACTTGAAAGCAATTGCTGATGATCTCCTTGAAAAAGATTGTGTATGTTCAAGATCAGTATTGTGAAAACTGATTTACATTGTTCTTCTGCTTCAGTATGACTTGGAACATATACATGAACATTTCAAGATTCTCATTATTTTCAACTTTGCCATTCAGCTCTCCAGTTCAAGCAGCACCTGTCAAGTGCCAGAGAAATCGGAAGATCCAGACATTTCAAATGAATATAAAGATTTATTACAAGATTAAGCTCTCAACAAGAATCTGAACTACTAATGGTCAAAGCAATTTGGTGGTAGATTAGTCAAAGGCATTTCAAGGTGGGCTGGACATAGGTCTCTTGTAGGCATGAAAGGACTCATGACTGATGATACTTTTGACCCTTCCCTCAGGTTCATCCTAGTCATCTCCTACATCACCTCTTGCTTGTGTGTTCTATCAATTTCAGATGGAATTTGACTATAAAATCCATCAGCTTCCTTTTCTTCTGCATCTGACTTTGTAACATAAACTTCTAAAATCATTGTGTTAAAAACTTGCCTGTTCAGTCTATTACTCTGTAGTTGGCTGCATTGGATCCAAGAACTGTCTTTGCTATGTCTTTCTGTAAAAAAAAAGTGCTGTTTTTGTTTTTCATGTGGTGGGTAATAAACAGTATGATTTTCTGACTGAAAGTGTTCAATTCCAACCATTTTAATTAGGTGATGTCTAAGATGCCAATGTTTAATCAGTTCATTTCCTTTTTCACACTGTTGAGGATTCTCAAGCTCATGTACTTATGTTCCACGTTCATGATGTAATTCTCAATTTCTAGCTTCCGATATTCTTTTCCTATGTAATAACAGCAGCTAGACATCTAGAAGGCTTTAATCTATCTAAGCCATAAACACTATTAATACTCTGAAAAGTCCTCAGCTTTTTCTCAGTAGCATGTTATGCGAGAGCTGAGTTCAGAGGCCCATCATCTGGCACTATATCATTAATCATTTTATCTTGTCTGTCCATGTGGGTTTTTTTCTTTAAATAAAGTACAGGAGTGATTACCTTCTCCTGTGCATTATGAATTAATGTGTTTGCCTTTGTCACTGAAGCATCTTTCAATATGGTTGCTGCCTAATATAAGTGCCTGTTTGCTTTTGCTGAGCAGCTGAGATGGCCTTCATGCCTTGAGTGAATCTGGTAGGTATATATATTCTTGACACACACTGGCAGAAGTTTTCCTTCAGGAATACGAACACACACACACACATACACACACACACAACCATGAGGCATCATAGCAACACTTGAGAGGGATATAGATATACATTCAGATATTTTATCACATTGATATGACCATGTAGATACGTTATTTGTTTCACTTTCCTGGAATGATTGCCTGAAAACTTCTCTCTAGAGATTGAGGGCCAAAAAATTGCCAAAGCAGAGACCTCTTTCAGTTGATAGACAGTTAAAGCAGGCTCATACTCTGTCCTCAAAGGAGTGCTCAAATTCAGACTACATCCTGACTGAAACAGGATTAGATCATGGAAGGGTGAGTGACGGTAAAAGAGTGTCCTATGTTTTTATAGCATTAAGTTGTTATCCTTTGCACACTGTGGGATGAGAAAACAGATAAGTGAAAATCTGAAAATGATACTCAACCCCTCAGAATTTTGTTTGCAAGCCTACAATAAAACAACCTACTACAAAGTCACTCCAGTAGTGAGATAGCAATAGCACCACTTAGATTTATATACCACTTTATAGTGCTTTACATCATTCTCTAAGCAGTTTAAAGAGTCAGCATATTGCCCCTAACCAAGGATGGAAGGATGGAAGGCTGAGTCAACCTTAAGCTGGTCAGGATCGAACTCCCGGCAGTCAGCAAAGTTAGCCTGCAATACTGCATTTTAATCACTGCACCACTACGGCTCTATGAGTACATAGCATATAAATGAGATTGGTGGCATATAAATTTAATAAATATCTACTAATCAGGTAGACTGAGGTGGGTTGGTTGGCTAGTTAGTTAAGGTGTTGCTGTATTGGGTTCAGTTCCTTGTGACTGCATAAACAAATGCTCACTACCTTGACCTATCTCCGGTAATAACTTACAGCTCTTCCAAAGACAATCCACTAATCTTTTTGATCCCATCAATCCACCTTATCTGTTGCCTTCCTCTTCTTCCACTTCCCTCAACTTTGCCAGGTATAATCATGCCAGCCCATTATCCACTCAATCACATGCCCTATTATTTAGTTTCTGTGTACTGATCATCACCTTGAGGGAGCAGTATTTATCTGATGCAAGATTGACAGGTTCCTCTTGCAATACATAATGCTTTTTTTGCCTCCAAATCAATAATTAGAAGGCATCTTTTTTCCTTCTCTTGCTCTGTCAATATGCAGCTTTTAGAGCTGTATACCACTGGAAAGCTAATCGCCTTAACTATTATCTTTGTTCTCATTGAAATGTCCTTATTTTTCACGATCTTGTCTAAGTTTGTCATTGCCTTCCTCCTTTGCCTCTTAACACACTATCCACCTTCATATTTGAGTCCCCGAAAGCAAATACATTACCTTCACTAAACATGCAAGACAAAATAAACTTTATTCTAATAATTTCCATTAATTTGGATTTTTCATTTTCAATTTTACCTCTTACAATGAGCCTGTCGAACTCTACTTTCAGTTAACGATGTGGTATTGTTTGCACAGATAAACTGTTAAGAGTTTCCTCCTCCAATTTTGGTTCCAGCTGTCATCTCTTCTAATCCTACCATTTGTATAATATATTCGCTGTGCAAACTCAACAGATGCGGAGATAATATGCATCTTTGTCTTACTGCTTTCCATATTCGGAACAATTTTGTTTCTCCAAATTTGTTTCTTACTTTTTGTTCATTGTAAAGATTTCTTTGAAGAATAACCAGGGATTCTGGAATGCCCATTGGTTTTAAAATGTTCCATATTCTGCAAGATCTATACAGTCAAAGGCCTTGCAATAACCAATGAGGCAGAGATAAATCTGCTTTCCTGTATTGCTTTGCTCTTTTCATCCTTCGTTATCTCTTTGCTTTCACATCCCCCTGTCTTTTCTGAACTGTTTTGGACAATAATTTGACATGTGTGGCTATAGACACGTTTTTCAGAATTGACTTTAAATAAAAACATTGCATTACAGATAGTCCTCGACTTACAACAGTTCATTTAGTGGCCAAAGTTACAACGGCACCGAAATCAGTGACTTATGACTGGTTTTCACACTTAAAACCATTACAGCATCCCCATAGTCCCATGATCAAAATTGACTCAAATTTATGATGGTTGCCATATCCTGGGGTCATGCAATCTGCTTTTGCAACCTTTTGACAAGCAAAGTCAATGGGGGAGCCAGATTCACTTAACAACCCTATTACTTAACAATTGCAGTGATTCACTTAACAACTGGGGCAAGAAAGGTCGTAAAATGGGGCAAAGTTCATTTAACATTTTTTTCACTTAGCCACAGAAATTTGGGGCTCAATTGTAGTTGTAAGTTGAGGACTATCTGTACTGCACTCATTCAGTAATTGGCACATTTCATCTGTCTTATTTTAGTATAGCTATATGCTTGGATATTTTCCCATTTCTAGCCTAATTGACTCTGTAATTGCCCTGGAATTAAACTTAACTTTTTTGAAGAGAAGGCATGTGTAGTAATCAGTGTACCTTTTAAACTCTTTATATATCAGATTTCAAGCTTTCTAGATCAGGGCTTTTCAACCTTTTCACCCATTGTACCACTTTTAGGATATGGCACTATCCGAGTACCACCAGTCACCTAGCAAGGTGTCAAAAACTTGATGACCCACCCAAAAAAAAAAGTAAAAAAGTGATGAAGTACAGGTAGTCCTCAACTTACAATAGTTCACTTAGTGACTGTTCGAAGTTACAATGGTACTGAAAAAGTGCCCCCCAAGCCACAGCCGAGCAAGACACCTGCCTGTCCGCCCTGCAGCGCTCTTCCTCCTTTCCGAGGTTTTCATTGTTGTGAGCATTTCTGTTGAGGATTGGCAGTGGGAGTGGGATGGGGGTGTTTCATTTTTATTCCCCCATCTGCTGGGTGGTTGCAGCAGGTTTTGGTCACTTCACATGACCCTGGGACACTGTGACCGTCAGAAATATGAATCAGTTGCCAAGCATCTGAATGTAAATCACAAGACCCTGGAGATGCTGCAACATTCCAGCTGATCGGCGCTTCTTCTGGGCTGAGCAGAAGCGCCAGGATCAGCAACGAGCTCCAGCTGGAGCCTGGCGCTGATCCTGGTGCTTCCACTGAGCCCTGACAGCCCCGAAGCGCCAATCAGCTGGAAAGCGGCACTGATCCTGGCGCTTCCGCTGAGCCCTGACAGCCCTGCAGCTCCAGCCATCTCTCGCTCAGGCTTGTGCGGTGCTGCCACCGGTTCAGCTCATTCCCCTCCCCCGCTACCACTTTTCTAGGATGGTCGCGTACCACCTGCCAGGTGCCAATGTACCACAGGTGGTACCCGTACCAGTGGTTGAAAAGCCTTGTTCTAGATAATATTTAAGAAGGAATGCAACACATCTTTTTATACTAATAAAGGAGAATATTTGTGCTCAGGGTTAACATGAGGGGCCCTTGGTGCTCTCAGAGCTTGCTTGTTTTCTTGCAGACATTTCATTACCCAAACTAGGTAACACCAGCAGTGCTAGTAAGGAGTGCTATTTGCTGTCAGTTTATATTCTAGTGACTTGCCTGTCAGTGTTTGTGGGAATGATCTTAAAAGATTCTTTGATTGGGCCGTTTGCTGTTGGCTTCTTTGGCCGTTTGTTGATTGGGGTATTGTTTACTTGACTGTTGGTCTGATGTTGGAGCTAATCTATGCTGATCCGGGTGCTGATTGCTGGTGAAGAAGTGTTTGGGTCTTTTTGTTCCTTTTTGGGCTGGGTAACAGTCTCTTTTGTATAGTCTATAGATGTTGTTAATATCTATGTATCTATTGATGGCTGATTTGTCAGAGTGCCAGGCTTCTACAAACTCCCTGGCATTTTTGGACTCGGCTTGGTCTAGGATGGTCCCATTTTCCCAATTGAAACTAAAGAAAATTTCACAACATATAGACAGATTTAACCATAGTTAAATCCTAGGTCAGGGGTAGGCAACCTTGGCTCTTTTATGACTCGTGGACTTCAACTCCCAGAATTCCTGAGCCAGCCATGCTGGCTCAGGAATTCTGGGAATTGAAGTCCACAAGTCATAAAAGAGCCAAGGTTGCCTACCCCTGTCCTAGACCAAGCCAGGTCCCAAAATGCCAGGGAATTTCTAGAAGCCTGGCACTCTGACAAACCAGCCATCAATAGATACATAGACATTAACAACATCTATAGACTAGGCAAAAGAGACTATCACCCAGCCCAAAAAGGTACAAAAAGACCCAAGCATCTTTGTAGAAAGAGCCTAGCAATGTCGATATGCTGACTTACCCAATGGTGCCCCATATTCTTATATTTTACATGCCTCATTACAATAGCATTTTTAATAATGCTAAGCTTTAAAGAAATTTAGTCAGTTTTTTTTAAAAAAAGACCAAGACTTTGCAAAAGTAATATTCTTCAACTATAACAATTTACTCAAAATTGTGGATGCCAATTTCTGTCAACAGCAATGAAGAAACATGAAAAATGTTCAAAAGAATATAAGGACACTTTTAAAAGCAACCCAGATATTTTATTGGGGATGGTAATAAAAATCTAATTCTAGAGGCCAATTTAGAACTAACTCCATTCACTAAAATTCAGCATCTTTTTCTTCAAGCAGAATTTCACCAAAGAAGTTATTTAGGACAAACTGACAGACTTTCATCAAAAAGTTAAGGATATGTGGAAGAGATTGTGAAAAAATATCTCCAGGTAGCCCTTCTTTCTTATTTTATAAATCAACAAGGTATACAGCATCATACAAATTTTTACTATAAGTATATACTAGCATATATACATACATTTCTTTGAAGAGCAAAGCAAAACTTGATATTTAGATTCTCATTCACAGTGAATAGAAAAGTATATTTTTATCTTCATGAATAATTTTCTTTCTGCATATCCATCCATTCTTAAAAACAACAATAACAGACTACTAAGAAATTCTAATGAATTTAGAAATGCTTTGGAGTCCCAGCAGCAGAACTACTCTCTGCCAAATAGTCTTGTTGTTTCCTTTATTAGCTGGATTCATCTATTTTTCTCCGACAATATGGGCAACAATTATGCTGGAGCACCAGGAGCTCATAATCTTCTGAATGAAACATCTGTAAATGAAAGTTGCAAGATGGACTCAATAGATGTTAACAGGGTAGTGGGAAAGTGAGTAGATGGGATTATCTGAAGACAATTTCTGGTGTTTCCTTTCAGCGCATTATCCCCTACATATACTATTCTGCAGGGAGATGATTGCAGGCTTATTACTTTGCCAGCACAGCCCTTCTGTTCTTTCCACGGGATAAATATCTTCTAGGCCAGAGGATAAATGAAGATGAAATAAAAATAGCAACATACTGCAACCCATGAAAAAAAAAATATGTCAATATCTTGGGATAGTACATTGCCAATTTTAAAATGATTAAGATTCCAAAAAAAGGAAAAAAAAGGGAATGAATTTAGAACGTACAATGAGTAAATGTGGAGTTATTTGCAAATTTAACTCTATTGCATTTGGATCTTATGACAACTGGGATATGATTCCTACTATGGAAGGAATAATCTTTCTTGAACTATTGATTCCGAATGGGTCATTCTACTTTTTATGCTGCAAAGATTAAATCTCTGCCAAGAAATGTGACAGAACGTCCGCATCTCTTTATATGTCAGAGCCTTTGATCCTTCTATTTAAAAAAAAATCCCTCTGTATATGAGTACATCTACTGTATATAGCTGAAGTTACAGTGGCTGGTACATCTAATGAAATAGGCTTTAGACCAGAAAATGTATGTTGCAATACATCTACTATTCTTTAAGGTATTATGGCATTTTTGCACCGCTTCTGCTACAAGCAGATTAACACAATCGTCCCTCTTGAAACAATACATCTATAATTTCATGAATGACTTGCCTTTGTACAGAAGTGTTCATTTTTAAAATATTAATGCACAGTTGCTACTATCCATGAATAAATGGCAGTACTTGAGACATCTTAAGCACAAATTCTCAGCCATATCACAAAACTTCCCCTTAAAAGATTAAACCTTTGCAGACCATGCATACTAAAAAAAAAAACCACAAGGGGGTATTCAAGGTTGTTGAATACAAACTAATTGCCATTTAACCATTAAGTATCCTGTGTCTTTCTGCTTTTAATTTCATATAACCTGACTGACTGGTTAGAGTCGTGCACCAAATAGTCAGACAAGGAGGAAAGAAATCGCCAAAGCGAAGTGTAATTATTCTTCTCCTCTTTTGCTCAAATAACAGACTCATCAAACTGTCTTTCAGCAGCTGCTTTACTTCATTTTGCAAAATGCTCTGCAGTGATCGTGTGCCTGTCATTTTTTTTTCTTATGTGCAGCAGAAAACCTATCTAAAAACATTATAATTTTCCCCATTTCCAGGGCGTATTTTGCTTTTAGCCAGCAAATCTACACCTCCAAACCCTCAGTATTTATATTCATGATTTTTTTTTACAGGTGTCTGTTCTTTCTTACCCTTCCACTCACCCCCCCCTCCCAAAATCTTACTCATATACCTGAAAGCAGAAACAACACATGGTAATGGGATTGTCTGGAAGGAGGGACCGGAAGTACTGCCACTGCAACGGCTTTGACCAGCGTTTAATCAACACATCTCTCCTGCTCATGGATTTGAGAATTGCGCGGTTCACTACGACAGGGACATATTCAGAGCCACCTTGCTGCAAGAAAAGAATAATTACAGAAAGAAAACAAATGCTTGAGATTGGTTGGAGGCCATTGGAATGATAAAGATCATTTCAGAAACTGTGTACGGGTTATTACTTTTGATTTTAATTTGCATACTCTGAGGCTGTATTTACACTGAGCTATCAGTTCCTATTCAGTTCTGTATTTAGCTCTGGAACTATTCCTAGTTTTAAAAGCCTGTACATAGTCCTCCTGCAATGAAATCTGGAAAACTCTGAAGATGGCGTGTTGGAGTCTCTTTCAGCTTAATCATCTTTTACCCCAGAAGAAATTTGTTCTGTCATCTAAGGTACAGGTATGTCTATGGAGATTCTCAGTCATCCAGGTCATAGTTATCCCAAAAATGCTTTTTCATGAGGCAACTGGACTTTCTTGTTTTTTCTTTTCCTTTTTTTTTTCTTTGAAAACGTTTCACTTCTCATCCAAGAAGCTTCTTCAGCTCTGACTGGATGGTGGGCAATGGAAAGATTTATACTCCTTACAGAGTTCTTAGAGCTGCCTGGAGGCTTATCTGTGTCTTCAGAGTACCTGAGTGGTGCAAATAGGTGTGGAGCCTTCTTGGAACTGTTGAAAGGACTGTGTTGTAGACTGGAGATAGATGGTGTCAGATCCCTCCCCCTTTGTTGAGAGAGGGCTGTTCAATTTTGACACAGATGGCCTCTTTGACCGCTCTTTCAAACCAGCAGTCCTCTCTGTCCAAAATGTGGACTTTGCTGTCTTCAAAAGAGTGACCTTTGCAGATGGACTGCTAAGGTACAGATAAATGACTGGAATATGCTCACTAAGTTTATTACGACACAACCTCTAAGGGTTATGGACGTATAATAAAGGAAAAACACCCCAATTAATCTTGTGTCTTTAGGAGATGATTGGAATACCACAAACATTCCAGACTTAGCTGAGCCCCCAAGCATTGCATGTGCACATCACGCTGGCTGAGGAATTCTGGGAGTTGAAGTCCACAAGTCATAAAAGGGCCAGGTTTGAAGACCCTTGCACTAGAGTATTAGTGTTATTCCACTAGTGCTCTATGATGTCACCATTTTTAGATAGTGTTTTTTTATTCCTCCAAAAGTTCTCTCCCCCCCCCTCCAGGCTTTCATGCAGCTCTGGGATTGCCTTTGATGGACCACACTTCATTTTGAAAGTGACTGACATACATTTTCTAATTAGAAACAGAAGCCTTGTAATCACTATCACCCATCATTTAGAACTTGAAAATGTTATTACCCTGTCTAAGTGCAATTTAGAGATCCCTTCACTTAAGGTTCAACTGCAACTAAATCTTTATGTAGGCAGAAGGTGATAGTAAACTAACAAATGTAAAGTTGGGGCTGATCCCCATGAAATGCCCAAAATGAAAACTGCCCATTTATGGAGATGGCAAGTTA
Source organism: Protobothrops mucrosquamatus (assembly GCF_001527695.2). Taxonomy (NCBI): domain Eukaryota; kingdom Metazoa; phylum Chordata; class Lepidosauria; order Squamata; family Viperidae; genus Protobothrops; species Protobothrops mucrosquamatus. The sequence goes on along the minus strand of NW_015388007.1, from coordinate 118,115 downwards.
TGCCTCAGAGTCATCTAGCCAGTGTAAAAAATAGTAAAATAAATTGTAATAGTACTTTTTACCCTTAATTTTTTCTAAAGCTACCATTAAAATTTGTTCAATATGTATGTTCTACAAATGATAAAAAAGCATTCCTTCTTAGCATAATGACTTCTTAGGCCACCCTCCTGTTTCTGCAACAGTGATATATATTTGCCTGCGGGATATCCAGCTGCTTCTTTAGTTCTTTATTCATCTTAAAAGTTAATTTAATTTTAAGGAGAGATGGGATAAGTACTTCATAAATAAGCCACCAGATAAACATCATGATCATCATGGCCGATGTGAATACCATCTCCTCATTAATGAATTTTAGGCACTTTTGCAGTGTGATGCACAACCTATTCAAGCTGCCTGGTATGAGAACTGTGATTCAGCCAAACCAACAATTACATAAGCCATTCCTGTCAGATATATCAAGGGAATTTTAAAAAGGTCAGACAAATCAAAGCAACATTTGTATTCTATGGGAGAGATCTGTTAGAAAAATATAAAATATTATTAATGAAAGGGAATGATGGTATGGAAAGCATGTTTGCTGTAGAAAATCCCCTAGGTCTACATTTCTGTAACTAATCAACAGTCTAAAGAAAACAATCGAATGAAGAGACAGTTCAGGAAAACAAGAAATTGAAAAGAAAACAAGAAATTGCTTACAACCTCAAAACTCAGTTTTGCTGTAAATGGATCATCTTCCTCAATCTCGTCCACTTTATAAAGAAGTCTCATTGTTTGCACACCTAGAAGCATGTGTTAGGGAGAAAATAAGTTCTAAAAGACATTACACAATTACACTAGGAGCAAAGGCAAGCGGTGGAAACTGAGTGATTTCCAACCCTGGTTTCAACTTTTCCTTATCTCCAATGAGAAAAACTATGAATGTACATTTTATTTTCATAATTCCTGATACAGTGATTTGTTTAGAAATATGAACATCTGCGGATGAAAGACAAAGGCTAGAAAATAAGCAGGGGGCCCTGAAAGAGAGAAGGTAGCTAGAAGGAGTGGCAGCTAACATTTTGTATTTTGTGAATGAGGAAAACTCCCACTCCCAGTTCCAGTACTGGAGAAAACACAATACTTCATGATTTGTTCTGGGAAAAAAATATCAAAAATTCCTGTAACATTACTACACTTTCTTTCTTTGCACCCTAGCAGTGTTTTTTTTACAGTGACACAATGAGTCCTTTACACACAGATCTCTACCTCTTTGGCTCCATGCCTTTATAATGCAGCCAGACATCAATAGAGAACATAGGACTTAACCTGTAATAATTAGAACTGTACAATTACCACCAATGATGAGTTTCAAAGTAAATCCAAGTTGCTTTTCCTAGGCTACAGAATGGAGCTTTTAAAAAAAAACAACTGTTCTCAAATAATTGTTATATTTAACATTTTTATATGTTTACTAAAAAAATAAAAATTATATAGCATTACTACAGATTTGCCAGAATAACACCCTTATCCCAAGTAACTGCTAGGAAGGATACCATTACTCATCTGCTCTTGCCATTCACTGCCTATTTTGTTTAGTCTGGGTACTTCTAGATCAATCAGAGCAACAGCTTCTTCATCAGTTATTCCATCTTCCAAGTAGAATTCAACCAGATGCAAGACATCTGAAGTGGTTGCAGGAAAAAAAAAAAAAGAGGAAACGGTTAATTCTCAGAACAGCTGCAAAGCCCATGACATCCATTCTAGAGATAAACAGAACACTTCTGCACATACACTGACACACACAAAATGCAAACAAAACACAATCCCACTAGTTTAATATCATCCATACACTCCTCTCACGTGCAGGATACCAAAGGACATCTAGTTCCGGTTTTGGGATACATTTTGTTAAAAGCTAGTTTGGCTCTGAGAAGATAACAAGTCTTTAAAGAGCACCATTAAGATGTCGTCGGATTAACCGATACAGCAATAGAACTTCTTTCTGTGAATATTACGAGAAGCAGTACTAAATGGGAAGGCACCGAACTAGGAGTCTCGTTGAAAAAAATGTAGAGATGTAATATTGTAGAAAAATGTAATATTCCAACGCACCATAAGAGGAAGCAGCAAAGACAAAAGGTTGCCTGCAATTAATGCAGACATTCCCCAGATTGTTCAGTAAGGGGTTGTGGGTGGAGCACCTGTAACATAAAGGCACCAGCTCCTGCAAAGAAACACAGAGAGGCAAAGTCACTGCTAGCCAGCCACAATAATATAAACATCTGAATTAGACCCAAAGAACAGTGAATGCCTATTCTTCAAACACTCCCTGGCTTCCAGCCCATTACCCCATTTCTTAGAGGCCAGTCTAAAGTGATTTCCAATACTGGCTGGTAATGCAAGACCTCTAAGGAAGATACCCAACAAACCTGACGCAAGTAGGAAGTAATCAGTCAAGGCATATGATAAATACAGAAATAAATGTACAGTAAGTCCCTATTTGTTTGGGTGTGCCAGCACATCAAAACTTACAAAATGGAAGAAAGGATCTAAAGTAGCACATACCTATTGCTTTAAAAATGACTTTTAAAATTACAAGTGTCTTATTTGGATTCTATAAAGCAGAGGTCCCCAATACCCGATCCGTGGACCAGCACCAGTCCTCAGCATGCCAGCAAGCAGGCCTCACAAACAAGCAAAGTTCCATCCTCAGGATGCAGGCAGTATTCAAAACCACACCCCCTCTGGTCCGCGGAAAAACCTTTCTCCATGGCACCAGTCTCCAGGTGCCCAAAAGGTTGGGGGCCTCTGCTATAAAGTATGACAAGTCTTATATTCTGGTGAAAAAAGTAAAGTTCTACATTTAGGCAAGAAAAACCAAATGTACAGGTATAGTATAGGGGCTACCTTGCTCAATAGTAGTAACTGTGAGAGGGACCTCGGAGTCCTAATGGACAATCGCCTAAATATGAGCCAGCAGTCTGCTGCAGCTGCCAAAAAAGCCAACACAGTGTTAGGCTGCATTAACAGAGGGATAGAATCAAGATCACGTGAAGTATTAATACCCCTTTACAATGCCTTGGGGTAAGGCCACACTTGGAATACTGCACCCAGTTTGGTCACCACGATGTAAAAAAGGTGTTGAGACTCTAAAAAGAGTACAGAGAAGAGCAACAAAGATGATTAGGGGACTGGAGGCTAAAGCATATAAGGAACAGCTGCTGGAATTGGGTATGTCTAGTTTAACGAAGAGAAGGACGAGGGGGGACATGATAGCAGTGTTCCAATATCTCAGGGGCTGCCACAAAGAAGAGGGAGTCAAGCTATTCTCCAAAGCGCCTGGAAGCAGGACAAGAAGCAACGGATGGAAACTAATCAAGGAGAGAAGCAATCTAGAACTAAGGAGAAACTTCCTGACAGTTAGAACAATTAACCAGTGGAACAACCTGCCTCCAGAAGCTGTGAATGCTCCAACACTGGAAGTTTTTAAGAAAAGACTGGACAGCCATTTGTCCGAAATGATGACCTCCAAGGTCCCTTCCAACATTATTATTATTATTATTATTATTATTATTATTATTATTATTATTATTATTATTATTATTACTACTACTACTACTACTACTACTACTACTACTACTACTACTACTACTACTACTACTACTACTACCTCTAGAAGAGTCTTCCAGATCCAGATAGCAACTACAAATGCAAGCTTAGAAATGTGCACATTTCTTATTTGTCACATTATATACAAGGATTTTCTAAGTCAATAGACTTGTGAAAAAAACCAGAAGTCCAATAATTCATCCTCTTGATACTCCAACCCCAAGCTGTTTGAGCCACAATTAGTTTAGCTTCAACATTTAAAATGGCATTTTAAAGTCATTGGGGGGATAGTCTTTACCAAAAAGAAAAGACTCACAACAGAGAAAAAGAAAAATTACTCATTTTCTGTCCAACAGGCCATGTAATCACAAATAGCAGAAAGGACTTTGGGAAGTGATAATTGCCACTTTTAATTTTCAAAAATCAAAAGCTTCATATGCACTCCAGGGCGCAACCTGCTTAGCCAAAATTAACAGTGAGAACTTTAGCTAAATTGGATAGATTATTAAATCTGTTTAATAAGTTCTAGAGAGTCCTTGCTTTAGTGACTGTCTCATTTAACAACCATTTGTAGTTATGACTGTGATGAAAAAGTAATTTTACGACCAATCCTTGCATTTACAATCTTCACAATTCTTTAAAACAAAGGAAAGCTGAAGTAAGATCATAAGCACAGTGTTGGTTTCACTTAGCAACTGCTTTGCTTAATGATCCAGTTGCTGGTCTCAATTATGGTCACTAAATGAAGACTATCTCTATGTCACTTTATATAACAACCCAGTTCAAGAGTCTGAGCATCTTACAAGAATAAAGAATATAACAAAAGTCAACCTTAATCAGCCAAAACTGAAAGATCCTTATCCTTTAACCAACCTATAAAATACAGTAGCTTAGTCACTAGAAAGTCTCATATATAGAGACTAAAAATCAAACTCAAGCTTGAACTAAACCGTATATACACCTGTGCAGAAATTCAACAAGGAGAATTCCAGATGTATCTCGTGGGCAAGATGTTCCAACACAAGAAAGCCTGCATGTGCATTTGCCTTTGAATTCTTATGAGACAGAAAGCATCCCTTCCCTTCAGACATGAATGGTTGAAAGAGATTTTATTTGGAAAAGTTAGTCTTTAAGGCATTCTGATACAAGCAGTGTAGAGCTTTATAGTCTAAAAACAGCACTTTGAAGTAGATTCAAAACTATACTGATAACCAGCACAGCTGAAGAACAGATGAGAGATAGCAAGCTGAAAATGAATCCAGATAAGAATCCAGGTATTGAGGATAAATCGGAAATAAGATTACACTATAGCCAAATAGTGAGGTTTGCAGACTGGAGAAGTTCATTTATCCTCAGGTGTCACTGGATACGCTTCTTTTATGATTGTCAACTTGCTTACAATGGCGCAATTTAAATTATAGGTATGGACCTGTAAAGATCTAAACAATTTAGGGCCCAAATGTTTAAATAACTGACTGTCCCATTGCAAATCAGTTTAATTATTAAATTCAGCAGAAGAGACTTTCTTAAAAATGCTTTTGTGCTCAGGATTCATCATTCTGGGCCTCAAGGAGAAGGCTTGCATTGTTCTGAATCGATGGGATATAGGCCCTCAGGAACCGCGCTAGGCCTCACTCTCTCTGTGCTTACAAAATGGTAAAAGTGCACCGTCTCAGCTGTAAAATGGAGTTAGTGTTAAATGTTATGGTTAACTTTAATCTTTCATTTTTAACTTTTTGAATCCCATTTTTGTTTAATTTTTGTTAGACAAAAATTGAGTGCTCCCTGGAGCTGAAAGGCGGGGTATAAAACAAACACAAATAAATATTACGTTCTTCCTATTTTTCTTTTACATCAGGACAGACCTAGACATAAAACTGGGAAATTGGGACTGTTAACTTTCCATCATCTTGTAGAACAGGACTGTCTGAGGTATTGCATATATTCTGTTTCCAATCCCTGTAGCATCAAATGAATCCTATGCAACATATTCATTTGTCAGAGAGAGAGTGAACAAAGGTTAGCAAAACAAGGGAGCGTTTGGCTCAGAGGCCTAAGAAACGGGACCTTTGATTCATTAACTTAAACTTCTTTTAGACTGCACCTCAGGCAACTCTGAAGTCCTCTAGGACCTTAGTATTGTGTAGATATTATTTCAGGTGTCCAGATGGAACGAATTTTGTCCTGTTCATTTAAGGTTAAGTATTTATAATATCCCATGTAGTTTGACTTGCTCAGCCCCTTTAGGCGGAATGTTAGAAGACATGGACAACGGCTCAAAAAAAGAAGGCACACTTTTTTTAAAAAAAAAAAATGACCTTCAAAAGGTAACAGGTTCTGAACCTTCGTGAGGCTTCACAAAGGAGGCTTCTCAGATTTTATGCCAGGTGCCAACGGGATCCCATGTGTCATGTCAGATATCAAAGCATGGTTGCAATAAAAAGAGGACTTACTTCGCTGTCGTGGAAAGGCTTGGATCGGATCGTCAGGCTTCCCAGTTCAACGGATTTTTGAAATCTGGCTGGGATCTGTAGTCCCTGCAACTTGTCATAGGCATGACGAGCCAATTTATAGGCACCCAGAGCTTTGCTCTGTTTTGCCAGGGCAAATAATGTATTGCTGTAATCAAATTAAGGAACAAAACATACATATGGCAAGCAGGAGAAAACCACATCATTGCTTTCAATCCGGGGAGTCACGCACTAAAGCATAACCGAAACCTCGATGTGAAGGTTGTTTACATAAACAAAATACAAAACAACTGCTTGAATACCAATGACTTTTTGAATAAACAAAGGAAATGGAACGATTCAGAAATGAACTTATTTAACGTCAGGCTTAGCAATATGTGCATAGAAAAGACAATGACGATTTTTTTTGTTTGTTTGTAAGGAAGGAAAACACCGTACATCTCTGGGGACAAAAAGGCCTCTGTCCCGCTGCCGAAAACATTACTTGAGAAAACCAGCAAATAGGCAGCCCTGCTTTTCAAATGCAAACTCCAATGGGCAGTGTAAAACAAACATGCTATGTTCAATTGACAGCTGACCAGACAATCAACGAGAGGATAAATGTGCTGTTGAGATAAATCTGATCGTATAAATTCAGCTTCACGAGCTTAAATTTAGCTTGCTTAATTGGATTCTAAACCTTTCACCCAGTATCAGGAAGGAAAATAGTAGGGGCAAATTATCAAATATTAATCTTGCGTTTCTCCTACTCTGTCACAAAAGACCACGTTATCTGCAATCTTCATTGGCCTCTTCACCAGACACATTGATAGACAGTAGATTGCTTACACTTTAGCTTAAGCCTGATAAAGACTTTCCTGGATTCAATTTTTTATTTTATTTATTATTTATCACCTGCTTTTACTCCTAAGTCCTGCTATGCTGCCTCATTATGATTGGAGGAGAAAGAGGGTTGTTTTGGGGACGAATGAATGATCAAAGAATCTCAAGAGTAGACTTCAAGAGTGCATCCCCCAGAAAGGTCACCCAAAGTGTGAAGGTCATCCCAGTTTCCCAGCTAAAGCAAAAAGGCGCTTACTGTATGTCAGACAGCAGTGATACTGGAAAATGCTGGAGGCAGGGGATCATTTTAGTGATAACCGGAGACTACCATGCAGGAGACCAAATCAAACCATTAAAAAGAAAATTAGGTCTGTTCCAAGCCAGCTTTGAAAGAACACAGGACAGTTGCCTAAAGCAGAGGTAGATTTTGACTTTAACTCTGCCACAAAGAGGAGAGTCAACTTATTTTGCAAAGCACCAGAGGGCAGGATAAGAAATAATGGATGGAAACTAATCAAGGAGAGAAGCAACCTGGAATTAAGGTAGAAACTTCCTAACAGTGAGGACAATTAACCAGTGGAATAGCTTGCCTTCAGAAATCGTGGGCGCTCCATCACTGGAGGTTTTTAAGAAAAGACTGGACAGCCACCTGTCTGAAATGGTATAAGGTCTCCTGCTTGAGCAGAGGGTTGGATTAGAAGACCTCCAAGGTCTCTTCCAGCTCTACTCTTTGACTTAGGACTGGTTGCTTAGCAATCATTCAAAGTTACAACAGATCTTATAACCTGTTTTGAAGTTCTGATGGCTGCTCCCCCTGAAGTCATGTGAGCGTACAAATTTTAGGTGCTTGCTGTCCATTCCACACTTATGGTTGCATGACTGTGATTTACATTTTTGCCAGAAACTTGTGTTTGTTTTCAGTTTTCTACAAAAATGCCCCATAGCAAACAATGGGCTCACTAAATAATCGCCACCAAAAAAAGATTGCCATAAAGGCGGGTTGGTCACAGGATGGCCCACTTTACAAATGTCACAACTTATGATCATAATGGGCAGGCTCCATTACGGTCCAAAGCTGAAGACTACCTGCAGTATTCCATATTTGGTGATGTTATTATCAAACCAGCACTGAATGGAAACAGAAAGGGTCAATAGCTTTTCGAAAGCACCTGAAGCCTTTTGTTCAGGAAGATTTGCAGAGCTCTTTTCCACTTTAGCTGGAGAACATTTGTTTACGTGAAGACTTTAATTTTTTACTTGAAACTTCTAACAGAGTCGATTGAGAAAGCCACAGAATTTTTTTTAAAAAACGGGGGGGGGGGGACTATGACTAAATATAAAGGGTCTAGAGTCACCTAGAGTTCGCCCCAAATACTGAGATGTGCAATGTATAAGTTAGTTAAATATATAACACTAAAATAATGACAACTGGTACAGCAACCAGTCTTAAAGTGGTGGATAGTTTCTGCTTTTTTAGGACTGACAATCAACTATAAAGGAATCAACAATCTGCAGATTAACAATTGGTAGGGTAGAAATGAAAACCTTGGAAATGATATTCAGGTGCCAGAATGTGTCTATACCTACAAGGGTGAGAATTATGCCTGCAATTATTTTACCTGTGATAATCTATAGAAGCAAAAGATGCACTTTGAAAAAGCAGAATTGAATGAGTGATGCTTTTGAATTTCTCCAAACATCACTCTTGAGAATACCACGAACAAAGAAAATGCTAAAAGCAGAATACTCAGGGCTAAATGATCAAATTGACCTCATCTGGACACATACAGAGACTTGGCTCTCTTGAAAGGTTTGTAAGGCTGAAAAGGTGGAAGAAAGAAGAGAAAGGGCAACCAGCAGCAAAGAGATAAGAGTTGATTACACCTGAAGAGTCAGGCTGGGAACTGATCATCCGGGAACAGGTCTATCTGTGTAGACACTGAGCTGGCACTGCTTAATGGCACATAATCAACCTATATCACTATTCAGAGGGCATTTAGATGTATCAACCTATACATCTTGAAACCAAATTATCTGGAAGGTCATTCTGAAAAGAACTGTTACATTGCTGAAAATCAGCAATCAGAAATTCCTTAGATCCTTGGTCTATCTAGACTGTCTTATAATGGTCATTATCCTTGATCCAAACAGGCAAATTGTTTTCTATAATGAGTTCTCTTTGTATCTAGACAGGAATCGTTTAAGCTGTACTGGAAATGCTAGGGACGGACGGACGGACGGACGGACAGACAGACAGACAGACAGACAGTTTGGCTGGCTGACTGACTGACTATATATATATAGTCCCTCATGGAAAACTAGAAATCTTTTTCAACATTTAAATTTGAATATATCACCAATTTTGATAGGAAAGAAGATAAAGATGGCTTGATATTCTTTGATATATTGGGAATAAGATAAATGTGATCCGGATGAAGTTAACTCAAATGTTGTTTAAAATTTTGATAGGTCTTTCTTTATTTCTTTATTCCATTTCAACACATTTATAGGATATTAAATAACTTTGTCTGGCTGGGCCATTTTCATTCTATAGACAACCTGCTGGGCAAAATAGATTTAATTTTCTACTCTTTCAGATTTATTATGAGATGTTTATTTTGGCTTTGGTTAATAGTTGGAATGAGAAACCTCTGAATTGAACTCTTCTTTAGACTCAAATTGAATGCTATTATGCAACACCACTAAAAACCTGGAAGTATTGAGCTCCTTGTTTATGGATCAATTTCCATTCCTGCAAGATGAAAAGTATTGGGTCACAGCATAATTTTAATTATTAACATTTAACATGAAAGCTTAACCATTATGGGTCAACTTCAGTTTAAAAATAGGGGTTAATTCAGAAGTTGGGAGTGGGAGGAATAAACTAGGCTTTTCATAACTTAGAATCACAGTATTGAAAGGACATTTATGCCACTGACCCAAATCTACTGTCTACTCCAGAAATTCAAATTAAAAAAAACCCAGAGATGCATATTTAGATTCTTTTTTAAGATGTCTCTTGAAGGGAAAGCTATTACTTCTCTGGATATTTGGTTCTACAATAGCATTAAACGGCAGTTAGATGAGTTCTCTAACATTCAACGTTCTATGTTCTGCTTTATGGTTTTTGACGTTTGGTGTTGAAGAGTCCTATGCTGGTATGTGGAAATGACCTTGGGATAAAGGAGAAAATGTCACAACCAATGGAATTGTCAGACAAGAGGCAGCTTAATCTGTGAAAATAATGTGGGTGCGGCAACCATTTCAAATGGGACCCTCCCTAATTTCTTTAGGGGAGAAATGTACTTTCAGACGTCCAAGTTTCCGCTAATGTAACTTTACAATAAAGTAGAATTAATCACACTTCCTATCTGGACTACTTTGCAAGGCTGACAATTTCTGAGAATACCATGGATAGCTAAGAAAGCAAACAAATGAATCATCAAATGAATTAACAAAGTTTTCAAATAACCCGCCTCATATTGTTGTATTTTGGACACATTGTACACCACCAAGAGTTATGTATATATAAGATGGGGAGTTAATCTTTCAAATTAATAAATAAAGAGAAAACCTAGCTCTCTGAAGAAGTCTATAATGCTGGGAAAGCTGGAAGGAAAGAAAAAAGGGCAATAAGCAGCAAAGTGGATGGGTTCACTTACAGGGGTGATAGATGAACTGTTGGAAGACCTGATGGATCAGTTTGGGGACATGGCTGCTAAGAGCTGGCACTGACTTAAATGTCACATAATTAATTCCGTATCTTTCACTCTGGAAGAGGTTTAACGTTCTTCTATGTGACATCTTCCTGTATTTGAAGAGTGCTATCAGTCACCTTTTCTTGCTGTAAAATATATCCAGATCATTCAGTCTTCCTCTACTAGACATACTTTTTGATCTTATAATTATTCTCATTGCTCTTCTCTGAATCTATTCCACTTCTTATGAATCCTTCTAAAAGATTCATAAGACTCAGAACTTATGTAACACTCAACATTTAGTCTGATTCTAGCAGAATAAAGTGGATGTACTTACTGTGATTTGGAAATCATAATTCTGTTAATACATTTTGCAACAACTTCAGTTCATCTGGTCTTTAAATTCCATGTAAAGAGGTATTCCTGACTATGTGTTTATCAATCTCAAGATTCAATCCTGGTTCCTCATCCCATCTTTATAAATTTCAGATAAAACATACATTTATTTTGGTTGGAGAAGATGGAACCAAAAGAGGAATTTAGCAGTTCTGCCTTATCTTTGGCACTAGTTTGCATGTTGCCATTTTCACTGGGCAGCAGATAGCGTGATTCTTTTTTCAGTTCAGCCCCAAATACTTGTCTCTATACTTCCTCTGTAACCTGACTGCATGTGGCCTTTTCCTCTATGTGTCCTTTTTGATTTTCAGATTCTCCCTCTCTGTTAGCTACACTGGCTTTTGCTCTCATCCATTTTTCTCATCAGAACAGTCTGGAACTGTGCTTATACTATCTGCTTCTTTAGGAACCTCTACTCATTTTTATTTCCTTTTCCTATTAAGTTCTCCTGCCAGGAGACCTTATTTATGACTGCTATTTATAAATGCTGTTCTACAGCACTTTTCCCCTGACAAAAAAGGTTTTTCCTCAAAATGTGTTGGAATCTAGTCTGAAGTATACATACACCATATTCCTTTCTTTTCCACCAGCGAGGCAAGTCAGGAATTTCCTGAAAGGATGATGCTTGAAAGAGCTTAGGCTCATCTCTCCAAAAATGTCAGGGCAATTAAAAACTATAATTTTTAACTATAATTTCATGCTTCTTTGAGAGATTCACTTTCTTTTGGAAGACATCATCTATATCTTCTGCTTGATTGGATGGGTGATAGCAGACATTAGCAACAGTATTATTTTTTCTTTTATTTTTTGTTTTGGTCCAGTAATTTTAGCTCAGCTCTCTGTATCATTGCCAAGTACATTTATTTGGCTTTCTGAACAAGAATGGATATATTTAGCATATAGGGCAACCTCTCTTGCCTTTCTACTCTTTCAGTTAATTCATCCTTCAGTTAATATATTCTACTCCTGAAGCATTACACCAGGTCTCTGTTACACCCATTAAATCATATTTTTCCCTTTTCCATTTCCCTTTCCAGCTCATCTTGATTATTTCCCATATTCTCAGTATTAATCTATAGATAATGAAAGCCATGAAGCTTATGAGCAATTTTTTTTCCCCAACTTCTCTTTGGTGGTTTAAGGGGCCCCATTTCAGCAACACTCTATTTTTTACAGTGCACAACTCTTTACCTGAAGTCCTTACTTTAGCCTTTCTGTGAAATCCTTTCACAGACAGAATTTAATTTAAAACTCTCTTAATCAAACTTGCTATGCTTTGGCCAAATACACTTTTGTCATTTCTTGTGTCAGCAATCCATTATCTAGATAACTTAAGACCATGATCTGCAAAACCAAATCTGCCCTGTTGACCTCATTTGCATAGCCAGTTATTAATTTATAGTAGTCTTCTTTTCATTTCCAGTCATCTTCCCCGGACAGAAAGCGTAATAAAAATACTCCTCATCCTAGGCTTTTGAACTTGTCACATTCCACGGTGAAATGCTGGAGTTGTTCTTCACGGTATCATTTGTCCCAACATGTATTACTGGGAAGAAGAAGCTGTCGATGGTTTTGATAAAATGTCAAAATTGGCCTGTCAAGTCTTTGATCCTTGACCCTGGCTGACAGCACACTTCCTGCTAGTGGTTTTGTAGGTCCATTTGATGTACAATTATTTCAGTTCTCTGTAGTACTGATTCACAAACTACTTTCACATAATGCCTTTTTTTTTTCTTAGCAGGCATACAGTAGTTGCATCTTCTCAGTCTTTGAGGGATCCAGCATATTAACTCCTGTTCTGTGATGTCTCTTCTTTTTCCTCTGTATGCTTCATCTACAAGGGCCTAAAAGCTGTTTCAAAGTTACAGGAGTACAGAGTAATGCTGTATCTCTTGCTTTAGATTATTATTCTCACCCTTGACAGTTGATTATTCTATCATCTTTATAGAAAGCTGCTTCCACTAGCAGGTTGTAGAGCTCCTTTTCTTTGAATGGACATACCTTTGATTTTGTCATCAGCTGCTGAGGAGCAACTATTCTCTCCTCCAGTTCCTAGACTTTTTCCACTAGCTTGCATTTGCTTCAAATGTATGCCAAGTTGTTTCCAAACAGGAAGAAAACATGTCACACATTATGCAGGTCAGCACTGAAGAGTCTTATCTATTCGGCTTCATTTTTGCTTCTTAGACCCTTACGCGTTGAAAGTTTTTATTTCTTCTTGTTCCTTTCTCAAAGGGAACCTTAGCCAAAGTACAATTTTTATGTTAAGAATTAAATGTGAAATTCCTTTTAGCTTTCTCTACTCACTCTGTCAGTGAACTGGATGCTGTTATTTGGACCAATTTAGTAGCTATTCTCAAAACCTTTGCATAACTGGGGGGAAAAAACCCCAATTTGGATTATCTAAGAATGTTCTTAGCATTTTATTCAATGTCAATACTTCTGTCTTATCGTGTTTTTAAGATTAAAGATTAACGTGTCTTAATCCTCTGGCCATGGTTGCCTTTGACGCTCCAGAATTGTTCAAAACCTTGAAGACAGGTTCCCATGCCATTATTCTAGAGAAGAGTTTTCCCATACCTGTAGATGGCTGCAGAGCCATCTTATATAGTTTGCTCATAACAAGAGAAGGAGCTTTTAAAACCAAAGTAATTAGCATTAGGTACAAACGTCTACAAAAATTAGTCCCAGATTAGGTCCCTTAGGGAGAAACTATGCCTAGTGAATGAAATACATAAAGAATTCTCTGTCTTTTCTTCCCTATCCAGATACTGTTCCTTTTGCCTCAACTCCATCCAGTTGTGTTTCCATCATTCTCTTTCTTTCCCGATACAGAATAACAGAGTTGGAAGGGAAGCAGGAAACCCTATACCATTTCAGGCAAATTATATAGGTATATACAGTTGTTTAGGTAGTATACACTGGTAATAGTATATATAGTATATATAGCTATGTATATATAGTATATATAGCAATGGTGGCGAACCTATGGCATGCGGGCCAGAGGCGGCACTCAGAGCCCTCTCTGTTGGCACGTGCACCATTGCCGCCAGCACTAGGTCCATCAGGCTGCCATCACCACCTGGAGCAGGAGCCCCGCCCAGCACAAAGGAGGTGAAGCAGCCAACTAGCAAGCTTGAGTAGAGGTGGTAGAGCAGAGGTCACCAACCATTGTTAATTGGTGGACTGGAAGAAAAGGGAGGGGGAAGCATTTTACATATGTGCATGCGTGCACGGGCCACGAGCACACACATACTGCAAATGGGGCAGGGCCGGTGCCTGCATGATACTCACTAGCCCTGCCCCATTCTTGCGTGGTGCAGCGCCTTGTATCTGCACCCCGCGGCTTGGCAACGGCCATTTTTGCGCTTTGCAGCATGATGGCCCATTTTTGTGCCCCCAGTTTTTGCGTGCCAGAGGTGGCACTCAGAGGCGTCTCCCTGCCCCCCCCCCCTGAGGGCATCACAATGCTGATGCGGCCCTGGCACTTTGCGATAAATAAGTGGGTTTTGGGTTGCAGTTTGGGCACTCGGTCTCTAAAAGGTTTGCCATCACTGACATATAGTATATATAGTTAATGTTTACTCTCACCCTTTTTCCATCTTTTTTTTATTCTAACTACTTCTGCTGGAAAGGAGAGAAATGTGTGTAAGTACATTGTATTTCTGCGTGGGACAGAATGGATTGAAGAATTAACCTTGTAAATGAAATACTGACTTTTACAAGCAATTGGTTTTAATTAATAATTATTAATTAATTTTGAATTTTGGGTGGAAGGTGGGCAAGGAACAAATTCTGTCCCATATATACACACATATACTTTATATAGGTGTGTGTGTGTGTGTGTGTGTGTGTTTGTGCATGTATCCCCACAAACAAGTGCCTGAAAACATGGCATTGCCTCTGGCCTTGGGGATCCAGTAATATGGTAATGGAGCCTGCCACATGGCATACTGTTAGGGAAACTGAGTGTTCTCTCCTGCAGGCTGCGTATTTTTAATGTTTTTATTGTTTTTAATTATTTTGTTACTTTGTTGTTTGTTATTTTGTTGTACTATTTTGTGTGTTTGTCTTTATATGATCCTCATTATCATATACATGTGATGGGGGATTATAAAAAATTAGCAATAAAAATCAATCAATCCCATGCACACATTTTTGGGGCAGTGGGAAAGGTAGATCTCTAGAACTAGATTTCATAGGCAAAAAATGGAGAAACTGGATTTTTGTCTTGTGTCTGTCTGTTTCATGTACTGGATATCTTAAAAAGTGATGAATAAGGACTGGAAGCAATCACCTTGCTGCTGGAAATATAATTTAGAAATTGAAAGATTAACTCACACATCTGCCCTATTATTGTCACATTTGGGCTTGAAATTCACAGAAAAGTTAACACGACTTTAAATTGATTAAACAGTCAAGTTCAAATCAATTTGCTAGTTAAGAGAGTGTATGTTCCATTTGGCTATATCTCCAGCATTTGGAATCAATCAACATAAAAATAAATGGATTTTTCCTGCAGCAAAGATGTCCAAAAATTACTATTACACAATACTAGAAGGCCAAATCTACACCTGATTTGCACCAATCAATTGTCATCAACATATGATCAGTCAACACATGATTTATCTAACAAAAGACAAGGAAGAAGACTTTCAGATAATCTATTCAAAATATTCGGGAGTTGTTTTGCTCATGAGATAGATTTCCAGTCTTTTTCTTTCCTTTTTTTTTTTTAGGAGGGAAGTGATAAATTATATTATTTTATTAACTCTGTTTGTAATTTTCTTTTTTTAAAAAAATAGGGCAATGCTATTTTAAAAAGAAGATGCAGCACGTCTTCACATTTTTCCCAATAATGGAGCTCAGAAAAGTAGCCACACTAATCTACTGCAGCAAAGGCAATTGAGAATCTCACGACAGATCAAAGATATTTATGGGGGCAAAGGTTTTCCTGGGCTAAAGCCCATTTTATCAACTAAAAGGCATATTTTCTAAGCTGTATGTTTTCATGATTTATAAGTGTTTCAAAATTATTTAGGAACTGTTTTATGATATCAAACATAAAACATAGCATTAAAAGATTTGTAGGTTGTGAACTGTAGAAGAGGAATAATCACACAATATAATAATCCTATATTCTTGCAGGATGTAGTACACAATCCACCACTGAGCCTTCTATTCTGCTCACCAAATAAGTCTTGGATTTGACGTAGGCTTTCCCTTTCCCCTTTCAAAGGATACACTTTAGAAATTCCCAAAGGAGTTTCCTTGGTAAGGCTATGAAGTAAAAACCTAGACACGTTGAAGAGTGTTTCGGGTAAGTAGTGATTGAAGGGTTCTTCCTGCAGTGGAAAAATAAAAGTTTATTCCCAGATTTCTATCTTACACACTGAGGTGCAGCAATATCGAGGTAAGAACAGATGATCAGAAAGTACACAAAAGAAGTTAGCCGTACCGACAATCCTACACCAATCTCCCCATGACAGCAGGCAAGCAAATATGACATCAGTTAATTAACTCAGGAAAGCTTGAGGGTCAAAGAGTGAATTGTAACTATGTAAATATCTTACAGTGCATTTGTGGATGAAGTGATAGGCGTGATAAAGTTCTGCCAAGTGCTGGAAGTGGTGAAACTTCTTTAACATTTCAGTCTTCCTCTCCTCATTGTCTGAAGGAGGGAAAGGCAATATCAGCAGAAAAACCTCTGAACAGTTGCCAACCCAATAATGAAAGACTTATGCTGAAAGAACCTTGTATTAATGCTCCTAAACAAATGTGCCTCCAACCATAGCTTTTGTAGTTAACTTTACATGAGATATTGTACTTTAAAACAGGAAAATCGAGGCGCAAGTGGCACTGAAACATCATTTGAACATTAGCTGGGTACTATGGCTAACAATGGAATACATTTGCCTTCCAGTTCTAGAAAATCAAACTGCAGAAGTTACAAGCAAAGAGAACCAGCATCTTCCAACTCAACATTTGGATTTAAACAGCATTTTGGAATTATCTGCTAGGACAGGGCTTTTCAACCAGTAGTACGCGTACCACCGGTGGTACTTTGGCACCTGGCCGGTGGTACGTGACCGTCCTAGACAAGTGTAGCGGGGGAGGACAATGAGCTCAAGCGGCGGCAAAACTGCACAAGCCTGAGGGAGAGACACCCGGAGCTGCAGGGCTGTCAGTGCTCGGCAGAAGCCCAGGATCGCAGCGCGCAGCTACAGCTGATCGATGCTTCTGCAGGGCTATGGGGGCTGGGCCAAAGCCCAGGATCGCCGTGCGCTTCTGTAGGGTTGCACGGGCGAGACAGAAGCCCCAGGATCAGCGCTTCCGGCGCACACGGAAGAGAAAAGGAGGGGGCGAGAGAGGAGAGGCTATAAAAGGAGGTTTTGGCGGGAGAGGCAGAAGAAAAAAAGACAATGGGGGAAAGAGAAGGTGACTGCAAAAGAGAGATGGAGAAGCACAGCCTTGAGAAGAATCCGCTGGAGGTGCACGGAAGAGAAAAGAGGGGGAGAGGAGAAGCTATAAAAGAAGGGAGGAGAAGAAAGGATATAAAAGAAGGGAAGAGAGGATATAAAAGAAGGGAAGAGAAGAGAGGATATAAAAGAAGGGGAGAGAAGAGAGGATATAAAAGAAGGGGAGAGAAGTGAGGATATAAAAGAAGGGGAGAAAAGAGAGGATATAAAAGAAGGGGAGAGAAGAGAGGATATAAAAGAAGGAGAAGGGGAGAGAAGAGAGGATATAAAAGGAGGAGTGAATCTGGTTTCTCCATTGACTTTGTTTGTCAGAAGGTTGCAAAAGGGGATCACATGATCCTGGGACACTGTGACCATCATAAATATGAATCAGTTGCCAAGCATCCAAATGTAGATTGACCCTGGGGATGCTGCAACGATCATAAGTGTGAAAAATGGCCATAAGTCACTTTTTTCAGTGTCGTTGTAACTTTGAACAGTCACTAAGCAAATTGTTGTAAGTCAAGGACTACCTGTACTTTATCACTTTTTCCCCTTTTTTTGGGTCATCAAATTTTTGACACCTTGCTAGGCGGACTGGTGGTACTCAAATATTGCCATATCCTAAAAGTGGTACAGTCTGTGAAAAGGTTGAAAAGCCCTGCTCTAGCACACTGGTACACATGTTTACTTAGAAGCTAATCCTGCTGAGTTCAGAGGGAGGTATTTCTAGTTAAGTGAACAGAAGAACAGCTGTAATCTTAGCTCAGTGTACTAGAGACTACTGATCTGTATCTTATGTGTACTTGCAAAATAAAGAAATGTTTGCATAGTGTCACATAATAAAAGACACTCTACTTCAATCTACCATGTTATAATGGTAAAAATTTACTTGGACCTGATTTTATACTAAAGTTCAGCCACAGGTTAGTAAAGAGATAAGGGACAAATTATTTTCTTCTGGCTCAGGCCCAATTTTGCGATATAGAAACTATTGAAATGATTACTGTCTCTTTCAGAAAACTGTTAGATGAATAAGGAAAGACAATGTCTCACATGAGCTTGTGTCACCTATGGAAGGACAGAAAATGTGGGAAAACAGTGGGTTCTATGCTGATCAGCTATTCTCAACATCATATGAAAAAATAAGATGATAATACATATAATCTAAAAACTGAACTGATAAGAACCTCTCCCAATGTCCCCCACCCCACCCCAGAGGTCCTATATAGTGTAATTCACAAAAAACATTCATTGAAGTCCTCAAGAGTACGTCAGACGTTGTATTTTCATGCGCGAATAGACAGAAAATAAACTTGCTAGCATTTCCTTACCTTGAGCTATATCTAAACACTGCATGGACAACATCCAGTAATAATATCCTGCATCATTGAATCGGCTTTCTACCACAGCATTGTGAGTTAATTGTTCCAACACTTTAACAGCTTCAGTCTGTCTGCCAGCTTTATGGAATGCTACAAAGGGGAGTCAAAATAAAGAAAACTGTGATTAAGCTAATGAGCTTGACTAAAATTAAGAAAAAGCACCAAATCTAAACATCAACAGCAAAGCATCCAAAAGGATTGTGTTCTTCTGTTTTTCTACACAGTCTGCAAGGAAGTTTAATATAGTGCTACATATATTTTTAAACAGAACTCTTGTGGATTTTGTGATACCCCAAACTTCCTAAATGCATAATCTATCAGGCAAAGAAGCTGCACAATTTCTAGTCACTTGCAAGGTTCTCTTCCTGGTTCCCAATACCTATCACTGAAACAAATGAAGGGTGAATATCAGTATGAATTGTACTTGCTATTACGGTAATAGTAAAAGCCAGGACAACAACGGTTGGATATTTCAAGCTAAGTGGATAATAAAATCAGTATTAATGTCTTCTCACAAAGGAGTATTATAGGTAATCTGTAAAATCTAAAGTGACCTTGGTGTGAAAAAGGGCACACATTTAAGTTTATTTTGTACTGACTTCACAACTAAAAGCAAAATGACTGATCTATTGGGTGTCCCTGGCAATTACAGAATGGCAGACTGTTTCACAGCTTTCCAGCAAAAAGAATAAAAATTAGGTCTGATCCTTTCACCAATATAAACCCAGGAATTTAGGACACACACCATTCCATACCAGCAGCTACTTATTTTCCCTTAAACATTATGCCTTGTATTCACAGTCAAATTGCTACAAAAATAACAGTTCCTTTGCAATTTAAACTCTATCCCAGTATCCCATACAATTGCAGATAGTTTTATGAGCTGTAGGATTGTTTTCATGGCCCTTAGGATGACAGTGCTATGAATTAGCAACAAAGTGCTATACAGCGGCAGCATTTCCACACAAAATTATCAGAAAACTAAATAAATAAAATGCACTAGCCCTTTGATGTAAGTTCAGAGAACCTTAAACTGAAAAACAAAACAAAAATCTCTTTTAAAAGAGAGGGAAACCATGCAATTCTCAAATCCTAATTAGATCTCTCAAGTTCTTCCAAATGCATATGGCACGTTTATAAGGAATACATTCAATGTATATCACACAGAAATAGCTGCTCTATAAACTACATAAAATAGGATTCTGAAATGTATCTCGGAAAATATGAAAGCTATTCCCAAGTACGCTAGTCTCTTGATAAGCTAGGATATGAATATTTATATTTACAATACCCTTTAATCATAAAAAGCATGAGCACTGACTTTAGTTCATTTAATAAGAGGTACCATGCTATGTGAATGCATAGAAACACTTTGCTAGATATAAATGTAGTATTGTAATAAATTATTTTAAACAAATTGTTCTTAACTAATTTCTTAAAAGAACTTAAAATCTTCTCCATAAATATTAATATATCATTTAGATCATTTAGATCATGGGTGTCTTGTGACATATCGTGATGTATTGCAACGTTTTTTGCCTTTGCGGAGCTGGGATGGGCGTGGCCTACGCGTGACACATCCAGCCCATGGGCTGCCAGTTTGACACCCCTGATTTAGATGATTTGTCTTTTAATTAAAATGTTAAATCAGTCATCAACAGACACAGAGATAAACCACATTTACATACTATTCAAAAGAGACAATAAAAAAATCTAGGAAAGAAACAAAACAAGAACACATCCCCATCAGCATCCAACACTCAGATAAGCAGGGATCAGGCAGAAAACAATATCTTAAGCAAGTTACCTCCACAGGGAAAACCACACACTCACCAAAACTACTTTATATAAATTGATAGCAAATCCCACATTCACTCATACTGATTATATTACCCAGGTGGGCAATGAAATTTCTGCAAGCAAACAATCAAGTCAGAGAGTAAATTAAACGTTTTATTTATTTTTATTTATCAAATTTCTATACCACCCATCTCACCTAAATGACTCTGTCAGTTCAACTCTGAGCTATAGATATTCTCTTCTATTGAAATCAAATATTAATATATCTCCCACATAAATATTGTGCTTGTTTTTAGTTTCAGGGAAGTACCTAATAAAGTTTGATTATACCAACTTAATAATAGTAGTATTGACAGTAGCAGTAGCAATATAGTCTTACCTTTTTGAGCCTCTTCAAATCTATCATTTTCTGCCAACCACCGAGCATACGGAACATAGACATCATCTTTAAATTCAAGGTGCTTTTCACACAAAGCAAAAGCCTGAAGTATAGAATAGGTTCATGCTTAGAAAAATAATTACCATCTAAAAATGCAACTGAATATTATTGTTTTCAAGTTCAAAGATTTCAGGATCCATTTGTAGCCCTGAAAAGCTACAAAAGCTTGGCACCTAACATACTGATGTCACAGCTCACTAGGTTACCTATATCATTCACAATTAAAGAAAATTGGCAGATGGCAAATTTCTCAGGCAACTGGTTGATTTATTCTTAAAACATCATTATTGCAAAATGGATCTTAACTGTGCTACTGCATATGCTGATGGTGAATTGATTCTTTGATTGCTGATCCTTATATGACCCAATGGCTAACCTCTCCATGTAAAGAGGAAGAGTTATCAACAGGCTGACAATACAAAACAAAACAAAAAATCTCCCTAAAAAAAAAATCCCTAAGGGAGCCCAACAAAAAATGAGGACTGTGACCAGTTTGTTCTGTGTAGCACTTTTATGCTGTCTGTGACAGGTAGACTAATTCCCATCTCCTGTCATTCCTGCTAGCTTCCCTTTGCAAATACAGGTATTCCTTGAGTTACAACTATGTGTGCAGTGACTGT
Organism: Protobothrops mucrosquamatus; assembly: GCF_001527695.2. Lineage (NCBI taxonomy): Eukaryota > Metazoa > Chordata > Lepidosauria > Squamata > Viperidae > Protobothrops > Protobothrops mucrosquamatus. The sequence continues at coordinate 96,438 of NW_015388007.1, read as the reverse complement.
TCAAATTTATGGTGGCACCCACACCTAGGAACTTACAAGTGGTCCCTGAAGTTAGGGCCATCGCAGCACCCTCAGGGTCACTTGATCAAAATTTGGGCACTTGGCAGCCTGCCCATACTTATGACTGCAGGGGCACTTCAACTCCCCCGACCTTGCCTATCTCTCCCTGCTCCCCCATCTCTGCACTTTGGGCCACTGTTGCCTAGCTGACCTTCACCGTCTTCTTGCTCTCACTGCTAAGGATTGCCTGCCCTGGTCCTTTTCAAGGAAGTTGCTGGCCCCAGAAAGCTTTCTTCTCAAGGTCAGGCATAGATATTTCCTGGCAACACCTGGAGAAGATGGCCTCATGTGACCAGCATCTGCCTTGCAGGTACACTTCATCAGCACCAAGTGCAAGAAGACCGCAAAGGGCAACTAGGGCACTGGAGTGCAGGGCAGTAGTGATGAGGGTAAGTGTGGCTGGGACCGAACGGGGGCAGCGAAGGCTTCCAGGGGTTATTGTAGTTTTGGCCTTGCTGCTGTGGCAGGTGGGGTTTCTCGGGGCAATGTGGCTTTGGGCTGCATGCTGGGGCAACTGGGGCACTGCAGCTTCACACTGCACTGTGATTCAGGGATTTCTTGCAGCTCCAGATCTCTGGTGCACCAAGAAACTCCCAAGTCAGGATGCAGGGCAATCAAAAAGGCTGAGATGAGGGAGATAGGTAGGAGGGAAGTTGAAGAGGAGGCAGTCCCTTCCCTTACAGAGGTTCAAGGCTGGGAGGAACCGAGTCCAGAATGGCTTGGATTGGGGTGGGTTCTTGGTTAACAACTGTCAGAATTCAGATAATGGTGGCAACATGAAGTACTGTTGCGAAGTGATATGGTCACATGTCTTCGTGCTTTACGACTCCATCACTTAGCATTGGAAATTCTGACCCCAATTACTATTGTAAGTCAAGAATTACCTGTACGCAAATCTTTTTGGCAAGAAGACAGCCATTTCTTTGTTCACTAGGTACCTAAACTCTGACAACCAGTGGTGGAATTCAGGCGGTTCGCACCACTTCGGCAGAACCGGTAGCTAATTTTTTGTTGCCCAGGCCCAGAATGGACTTCCGGAAGGTGAATCTACACAGAGAACCGGTGGTTCACATATTTGAATCCCACCACTGCTGACAACTGCCATTTTTTCTGTTTATATATACTGCTACCAATCAACCAGTATAGAATAAGTCCCTGCAGATTTTTTGGCAAGAGGTGTTTGACACCACCTGCTGCCTAGGGCTGAGTGTGTGATTGGCCCAAGGTCACCCAGCTTTGAAGCTAAGGAAGGACTAGAACTGATGGGGTCCCGGTTCCTTGCCTGGTGCTTCCAACTACTATACCAAACTGGCTCCCTTATTGGATTAGAATAGCTTATTTCAATATAAACATTTAGTAGACCAGATTTCTGGTACAGCATTTTATTAACTTTTATAACTGGTTACCTTGCTTCCACTTTTCTTCTGTCTAGCAATATAGTAATATTTTTATTTGGCATGCACTTATCTTTCCTTCAATAAATATTTATTTACAGTTAGGTTGCTTTGTTAATGTATGATTTCATCATCTAAAAGATTTTCTATCCTGATGCTTAAAATGACTTGGAAATGTTTTACTTTGTTTAGTTAATTCTACCTAAAGGAAGATGCATGGAAGTAGATTGCCCTTTCACTCGCAGGATAATTAGTATCTTGAGTCTAGGAAACATCTTCATTTCACGTTTAAAGGGAGGGGATGTTAGCTACCCTATTTTAGTATTTTAAATGCTGTCTTATTGGCTTAGCTTACAAAAAATCAGGGGTCTGGTGTTGTATGATTCCCCAATACAATTTTAATGTTAAAAACTCCAATAAATATTGTGTATCTCTTGAGGAAACAGGATAGAAAATTGAAAGGATGAGAACGGATTGGAGCATTTTGTATGAGAGCATGCAGATTGGCCAGAATCCTGAATAAGGGTTCTGCAGTGAAGGATCTGTCTGCAAATTGAAGCATGTTAAAATGCATGCAGAATTTAAATAGAAAGGGGAATTTTGTTCATACGATGTAAAGATTTCAGACTACATAGGCATCAGATTCCCTTAGAGTGAGCTGCATTTACCTCATCCCACTGTTGAGTTTCCACATAGAGCTGTGTCAAGGCCTTCAGATCACCAATCTTCATATAGGTTTCTGCAGCATATCCAGGGTTCAATAACTTTTTAAAATAATAGGCACACTTCGTCAAAGGTTCTCGTTCTGCTTTATCCAGCTTTCGAGCAATATCAATCAATCTTAATTTTTAAAAAAGAAGAAGAAATCTAGCCCCGTTATTGTCTATAAGTCTTCCTAATTCTTACTATACACATGCACTTATACGCGAACACACACACACACACACATAAACAAACACGCAGGATGCTGCCAGAGATGCAAGCAAACAGCTGAACAGTGCTGTTTACATTTATACTCCAGCAGTTCTTTGCCAAACCACAAACCTGGAACTGCTGCAGGACAAAAGCTCTTAACTAAATAAATTCACATTCTAACGTCTGTAGCAGAGACCCCTTTATTTAGATTCCATAATTTGCAGGCTCAGTGAAGCCTCTGCGCCTTTTTAAAGGACTCTATGGAATCTTATTAAATTCTGAAGACCTGCATCTTATAGTCAAAGTACATCACATTTTCCAAAATGTGTTCTGAAGCCTCTGAAATCAACATTAAGCAACTCGGCATTTTTATCTGTTGAATAAATGATACTCTACAACTACGTCTGACCTTGAATAGTATAATCTGTATCTAAGATTGCAACTGCTATATGATGTTTCTGAAAAGCTCTACTTGCTTGTCCTAGGCACCAGCTGCGTAAATGCTGAGAGCAACTCTGAACTTAGGCTTTTGGAAAAGAAGCATGTTAACTAAACAAATAAAAGAATGTGCTGAAGGAGACATCGTAAGCATTTCAATCACATCAAGATACAGGCTTTTGCAGGAGAGCTGTGATAGCCTGGGGTAGCCAAAAATCAGGATTTTAGGTTTTTTTATTTCCATAAATTTACTTGTATTATTTTATTTTATTTATATATTTTATTATAAATAAATAAAGTGATTAATTTTATGGGGTCTAGTAGCAGTTTTTCAGACTACAGTACATTTTATTGACAGGCATAGTTTTTTCTGAGCTGTAACATTTCATCAGACGCAAGCGAGTGGCTATGGACTTGAGTGGGCAGAAGAGAAGGAAAACAAGGGGGTTATGCAGATGTGAAACAGATACCAAATACCTGATCAATTAACAACTGTAATATCTTTTCAAAACTATTCTGAGAAGCCTGTGATGGTGCTGTATACATGAAAGTGATGTGGACACCTGGGTTTGTTGCAGGGTTTGATTTCCCATGTTAGCATCCTTGTCCTGTTGTTTCTCATTGCTTGTGAGAATGTACTTCAGATTGGGTGGTTCTCTTTTTGAAAGCACAGGCCTGCCGCTCCGTGCATGAGAAAATGTAAATATCACTGTCCAGTATGGGTTATAGCACATTAATGATGTGTTTGAGTGGTTTGAGCTATGAGCTGTAGGTGAAAAGTAGCGGTGACAAGTATTGTTATTGTTATTATTGGGTCTTTTAATAGACTTTCCTCCCTGGGAATCAAGTTCCTCTCCTGATTTGTCTAATGATCTAGTTGAGTGGGTAGTTCAATTTCCTGAGTTCCTGGCTTAATTCCATCAGTTGACTATCTTTGTCAAGTGCATCAGAACAAAGCAACTGTTGCACAGAGCAGTTGTGGATGACAGGCTTGATTATGTGTTCAGGGTGGCAACGGAAAGCATGGAGATGTGCCTTGTGAGATGCAATTTCCTGTATAACAATGTGTTATAACATTTGTGTTCTATTATGTGGTTTTGCACTGTATCAAGGAGGTGAACCTACTCTGTAGATAGTTCAAGGCTAAGGTTGATGATGAGGCGAAAGTTGTCGCAGTCATGATAGAGTTTGATGAATGATTGATGAAAATGCCATCAATGAATCTCAAGTGAAGAAAAGGGTTGCGGGAGGGGTAAGAGTTGAGAAAGCATTGTCCCAGGTCAGCTATCACAGCTGCCACAGGCCCCAACGACTACACACAGAAGATTAGAGGTGCCTTCATCTGCCAGCAGTGCCCCTCTGGTTTCTACATAGGACAAACAGAACAATCTTTGCACAAAATAATTAACACCAGGAGTCAAAACAAGAACAAAGTAATACTGAAGCATTTCAACCTCCCAGGGCACTTCATTATAGATCCCAAGGTAGCTATTTTAGAAAAAAGAAAGCTTTAATAGCCCAATTGAGCAAGAGATTGCTAAACTCACACACATCAAAAGGTTTCAGATGTCTCAGAAGATCTCAACAAGCATAATGGCTTTACAATTGCTAATTGATACTTGTAATCTGTTTCACGTGTAGCTTGCAACTGCACAACCATCTTGTCTTCTCTCTCCTCCACTTGCCATTGAAATGTAATTCCTGTATCAATCAATAGCCATCTCATTGCATCTGATGAAGTAAGTTGTAGCTCACAAAATTTCATGCCTTTTAATAAATTTTGCTTGTCTGAAAAGTCTCTTCCTGAAATCAGGATATGGGGCAGTTACTTCAATAGTTTTATATTATTAATTTGTATAGCATGTAACACATTTGGCCGAGTTCTAATTCTAGCATTACTGAACTTTTTCACAAAGGCTAAAATAGGAGTCTCTACCATAGTTCTCCCCTCCCTCCGTATAAAGTACTATACCTATACATTATAATCAGAGGAAACGGTGGAAACAAATAGCAATATTTCCCTTGAAAACATAATAGTGTATTTTTGGGAAAGACAGCAAGACATACACATCAACCCAGCCTTGATCTCCGCTGATTTCGATGGCCTTCAAATGCTCCCCTGCAGTCATGTACATCTCTACTGCTGCTTTTGGTTCATTGATGTTCTTGGCCCAGTCTGCTTGCTTTGTGATTAGCATCTTTGTATCTTTGGGGTCTCCAGACCCAAGGAATTCCTGAGGAAGTAAATGAAATGATATTTTTAATTAAGCGTTTGCCTCAATTAGCAGTTGCAACTCAGTTTCAACTGGGGGGGGGTTGTTTAACTAAACTGGAATTTAAGGGCAAACAAGAAAAGCTGAAATGTCTACATCATTTGATTACTGTAGAATTGAATCATGACTTTTATCACAAAGAAAGCCGGTGGAGGGGGAACCTTTCAAAGTTGAGACAGGAAAAAAAAATCATGTATAGAAAAAGCAGAATTTCATTTTGATGCTTGAGGGGGAAAATGCAAATGAAACATCAGTTTTTGATTGCTCTCGGTAATTTGCCAAAGATGACTTTTCTGAGTAAAGTTAAGTCTTAGTGATATTATTCTTTAAAATGCTCACTCTCACAATATGCCCATGGATTTATCATGAATCTGAATAAAAACATGTTGTGTGCTTAACAGCATATTCAACACAACTTATGGAAAGAATTAGCAAAATAGGAAGGGTGGAATGCTGTATCTGACCCATGAATTTCAGGGTAACGTAATGTTTTACTGAAGCTCTTTTAACAGTGATTCTGAAGAGGACTGGACCGTGAGGAGGAATATTTTTCTCTCAAAAGGTCGTAGCTCAAAAATAGAGCATGCTAAAGTCTCAAAAGCAGTCTCTGCCATAATCAGGGATGCTAAAACACTGGAGAGAGCCCTGTGCCTTAACCATGTATGATTTTATGGAGCACCTCTGATCCAAGTATTTTTGGAAAAGTTTTTGGAAAAAAATGATTTTTGCTTAGAAAATCTGATGTTCTGAGTGGTCCACTTAAAAAGGGCATTTGCCTTTCTTTGACTGTCAGGAAGCTAAATCAAGAAATGAAAACAATATTTACTTGAATAATTGGATTTGGTTGAAATATAAGGAAAAATGTCAATTTCTTGGATTGCAATTATTTGTGAGTTGAAAATAACATGTGATTAATATTGCTAAATAAGTCACATATATATGTAGTTTCTTGAGCCGTATTCAGATTAAAGGATATCCCACTGTCAGGAGCTTAAGACTAGATGGCCTAACAATAAATAAAGGTACAAAATTTGAAAGAACAAGTAAACTTTGATACAATTATCCAGCGGTAATTGTAAATTGACACAAAAATAAAAATTAAGCACTCATTATATACAAATATACATATTAAGTCTGCAGAATGAAAAAGAATGGTCAAACTGTTAAACTGTATTTTTCCTTAATAATAAATAGTATCTCCAATTCACTACTCAGTTATGCAAATAAAGTTTCCATATAGGAACTAATGATATGGAAACTTTATTTGCAATACCATCCAAAATATTTCATTTTACATCCTAAACATATCTGCCACAAGTTCTCTGAGCTGAAGGAAGCTTACCCATGTGTGGAAAATTTTGCTGGACATTAGAAATGCTGACATTCGTATATTAGCATAATGGCAGATTTCTAGTTCATGAGTTAAATTTATGTATCACCATACACAGACCTGCCAATTTTAAGCCAAATATTTAAGAGGAACTTGTAGGAAGTAAGTGTTATTCCAATATGTAAATGCAATTTGCATTTCAAATGAGAGTTTTCTTTTCCCCTAAGAACAAAATTCAGTAATCTATGTGTGTACATAGAAATGCTTTTGTTCAGTAATGGATAAGCTTAATCTTTAATGAGTGATTAGTGATACTATCCAGTGGACAGCTTTTTTACTTATTCTGATAAGGAAAATGTCATGGAAAACTTCCAAAGTCCCCTCATCCGCACATAAAACTGTCACAATTTTCAAATACCATACAATTTTATTGGTCCCTGGGAATTCAGTTTTCAGACATACATAAAAACAACTTCAGGTCATATTTACAGGAAACAAAAATCATTGCAGAGACTGTTAATTCAAGGTTGCTATTGCAAAACCATGTGAGATACATTAGGATTTCTGGTATACTCTTGTATGTTTAACTACACTTTTGTGTAATAATGCAAATGTTTTCATCAATACTTTGAATGCTTTCCTCACGTTTTTTCAACCAAAAGTTTTCTGTCTGTCTGTCTATCTATTCCATTTATATATATATATGTTCTATATGAAAAAGGATACATATCTGATCCAGTCTTTTTTTTAAAATGCAATACTTTTAATTGCCCTGGAGAGTTTACTGAAATGGGGAAAATAAAGGATAATTCCACTCTGGTTTAGGTATACTTCAGGAAAAGCAAATAAAGTCAGTTTATTTAAGTCTGTTGCATGCATACAGTTGTATGCAAATCTAGGACTTTCTTCACTTAACTATAGAGAACACACTTCATATGAAATAAAAATGTCTGTTTAGTATAAACTTCAATGCAGAGGACCACAGAGGAATTCCTGTTTGTACTGTATTTTTAGTTAGGCTCATAGTGCTCTAGATTATTGCACTTTGAAGTACTAGTTTACAAAGTCCAGCAGATTTAAGAATCATGATTTGTGACAAATCTTGTTTATGCATACCAAGATAAGATGAAAGTGAAACAAATCTTAGGCAATGCAGAGATTTTTTTTTTCTTATCTGTTTCATGAGACTTTTGAGAGCTGTGGTTATGATAACTTATATGGAAGGCTTCAAGATGGATAGGCTTGGGTTATAGTATCCTAAATGAACAAAATATACCCATTGCCTTGAAAAAAGCAATTGTGTGGGTATAGGTTTGGTGTAGTGAGTAAGGCAACAAACTAGAAACCAGGAGACTATGAGTTCTAGTCCTGCTTTAGGCCCAAAGCCAGGTAGGTGATCTTGGGCCGGCCACATTCTCTCAGCCCTAGGAAGGTGGCAACGACAAACTACTTCTGAAAAACCTTGCCAAGAAAACTGCAGCAACTTGTTTGGCAGTCTCTGAGAATTGGACACGATTGAACGGAAGAAAAAAAAGAGGGAGCATAACAGTATTTCAGGTCTCACTTTTTTCTTAAATTCCTGGTTGCAAAATAAACATTCCCTTAAAATAATAAAATTTAGCCTTCATATATAATAATTAAAAGACATATATACAACTGAACTCTTTAGGAGGAAAAAGCTGTGTGCCTTTGGTGAAAATGTCTGCTACATAATTCTTTATAACTCCCTTTCAAATGCACCAAAATTATTATTTAAAGGCCTTGGCAGCAAAAATAAAAGAGTGGGGGTCCTAGCCTCATCCTGCCTAAGGAAAAACCTTATTAAACCGAAGTTTAAAATGACAATACTGCTCTGACATGTGTGGTCCTAGGCAACAGACTGCAACGCTGTTCTTACACTCATGCTATAACATAAGGCAAATGTTACATGATGCGTAAGAAACAATAACAGCATCAAATTGATCCTTAGGGGTAATGTTATTCCTTGAGATTTCTGAATAGGCATAAAAGAGGATGTGTGCAACGGAACTGAGCAGTTTGATTCTTGGACACCAAGTCCAAGGAAGAAGAAACATCCCAGGAAAAAAAACGTACACATACCTTTGCATACTCAAACATGCGCAAGTCTGTATACATATCAAGTGCTAGGTTTTCATGGCTACTTCTTTTGTACAACTTGGCTGCCTTGTGGAACTTTCCTTGGTAGGCATAAATCTCTGCTAGGAACAGGTCATTGTTGTTCTCACCACGCTTCTTCCTTTCCTTAAAAAAATAAAACAGGAAAGGACAAAAATAGTTTAGTGAACATAATCAGGCAGGAAACATGACAGGCTAGAACATCTGAAAATATTAAGCTATGTTTCACAAAGCTTTTAAACTGATTACTTGCATATAAACCAATTTAGACCTTTTGACATGAACAGCACTGCTTGAAAGCTTTTCATATTGAGTCTTCCAGCTCTTTTCACCTACCCGTAACATTCCAGAAAAACTCGTAAAACACCCCTCTATGAAAATAAGGAAAATGCAGAAAATCTTATTTAAAACATCTGTCTATTTTATAAGAAAATTCAAATCACATTTAATTAACATATTACTATTTACTATTATTAACATATTACTAATTATACAATACTTTCAATACATTTGGTTTTATATGCACACACTGTGTTTATGTATGTATTTGTTATATGTGTGTGTATACATATATATATATATATATATATATATATATATATATATATATATATATATATATATATATATATATATATATGTGTGTGTGTGTGTGTGTGTGTGTGTATATATGTATACATATTTATTTTCAGAGCATTATATAAGTAATGTTATTTCTTAAACAAAATGAATAAATATTAGTAGTCTTCTATAACCTACTAGACCTAATAGTTTTAGGAAGCTGTCAGAAGACTGCAGTAGAGAGGGGAAATGGGAAATGTCCTTTTTTAAACTTCTTTAAGTTAAGTCAGGGCTGCTGAAAATCTGTTGCCATTCAGAAATTGCTAACCACAGCTTTTTTTCTCTGCTAGCCATCAGTAAGGCTGATTGATGGAAGTTGACATTCAGTATTATTAGGAACCCTATATATTTCCTTAAAATTCACTCATTTGAAGTTACAATCCTATTAAATATTAACTTGCATCATATCTCAACACTATGGTTAAAAGAATATTCTATTAATAAAGCCATAGGTTCACCTGAACTAAGAGTAGATATCAAACACTTCACAGACTAAAGGAATGTTTGATATCCTATTATAACAAAACATCTTAATTTCATTTTGAAAATATTTTTCATTTCTTTACAGATGAAATTTAAATGGCAAAAAACAATGGAAAACAAATTTATTGCTTTTTTAAATGGGGTATGCAATACATAAATAGAATTGTTACCCAAAACATGAATTTCAGGTACTAATTGCAATAAAAGATACTGCTGGAGAAAAGGATTCAGAGATTGTCTACAGTTTTATTCTTAGGGTTTAGATATAAGAGCCTGATCATCTATAGTATAGTTTTGCACATCATTTATATGAATACACTGTGTCTGCACACACAGATACACACACACACACACACACATGCACAAGTGCTGGGCTTTAGTCCATTCCATATGATTAATGGTCTATAGCCCAGCCCTTGTGTGTGTGTGCACCCACACAATGTATTCATATAAATGATGTGCAAAACAATAGGTGATCAGGCTCTTATACCTAAACCCTAGGAAATAACATCAATTCAGTATTAGCTGTTATCACAAATATAACTCCTCCAGCCTTGTGAAATGCTGGATTTTATCTACAACAGAGTCCAAGGAGAAATCTGAAAAGAAATACATTCCCCACTGATATGTGATGCCATGTGTTAATCGACTGAGCATGAAAGACTGAAAAATATTCAAAATTATTGACTAAGAAGAGAATAGCTTCACCTACCTAAACCTTTTTCACAAACTAGGATTTAAGAATTTAGGCCATCAGATATTTTTTTTAAAGTCACAAAAACTTGTTTGACATTCTCCTTAATGTACTTGATGTTTTTTATTTATTTACCATCATTTTCATGACTATAATCTTTCCCTGGTGATTTATAATACAAATGTGTTAAAATGAATGCCAAATCGCAAGATCATGTTTAGACCATTTTAAAATTAGTCCATTAAAATGGAAATATCTAAGAGAACAAAAACAATTAAAACCCTTTTTTAAAAATGTAAGAGCCAGAGAGAACACACATATTTTAAAGCTTTTTTAAAAAACAGCCATGGGAGGAAGCAGCTATATATCAGAAACACTTGACATATTCATCAGTGAAGAGTATAATACAAAAGAAGATTTGATGCTTTGCAGATCAACACCATGTACTCTGAAACATAAATGGTCTGTATGATTTAAATGATAGCTATAAAACGATATTCAGCTTCAATTCCTTGAAAGCGCTTCATGGGGATTGGCACACCAATAAAGAGAAGTTTATGACATATTTGGTGGAACACATCCCTGATCCCAATCCTTCTCATTCAATCTCATATGCCACACAACAGCCGAGTGGAAAACTGGACTACAAGACTCCAGGAGTTCAATAACTATTTCCTAAAATCAACTGTGGCTGATAACTTGAACAGGAAATAAATACTCATACTTGAAAGTGACCATGGCTTAGTTTGACAGAGTGAAACAGTGTTCCTGGAAGAATGCCAAAATAACCATTAAGATAAAAATAATGATCCACCAGGCTTGTGTCCNATATATATATATATATATATATATATATATATATATATATATATATATATATATATATATATATATATATATATGTAGGTCTTTAGTTATTCGGGTTTTCTCCCGCGTAGAATTAGAAGTGTCTTGGCGACGTTTCGACGAAGTCACATTCGTCATCTTCAGGCTGGTGTCTTCAGCTTCGTGCTTCTGGGTGTAGTGTATATATATATGGGTGCATATATAAAATATGCACCCATATATATATATATAAAATATGCACCCACTATGTTTATGTATGTATTATGTTATATGTGTGTGTATACACACATATATATATATATGTATATGTGTGTATATATGTATATATATTTATTTTCAGAGCATTATATAAGTAATGTTATTTCTTAAACAAAATGAATAAATATTAGTAGTATTCTATAACCTACTAGACCTAATAGTTTTAGGAAGCTGTAAGAAGACTGCAGTAGAGAAGGGAAATGGGAAATGTCCTTTTTTAAACTTCTTTAAGTTAAGTCAGGGCTGCTGAAAATCTGTTGCCATTCAGAAATTGCTAACCACAGCTTTTTTTCTCTGCTAGCCATTCAGTAAGACTGATTGATGGAACTTGACATTCAGTATTATTAGGAACCCTATATATTTCCTTAAAATTCACTCATTTGAAGTTACAATCCTATTAAATATTAACTTGCATCATATCTCAACACTATGGTTAAAAGAATATTCTATTAATAAAGCCATAGGTTCACCTGAACTAAGAGTAGATATCAAACACTTCACAGACTAAAGGAATGTTTGATATCCTATTATAACAAAACATCTTAATTTCATTTTGAAAATATTTTTCATTTCTTTACAGATGAAATTTAAATGGCAAAAAACAATAGAACACAAATTTATTGCTTTTTTAAATGGGGTATGCAATATATAAATAGAATTGTTACCCAAAACATGAATTTCAGGTACTAATTGCAATAAAAGATAGTGGCTGGAGAAAAGGATTCAGAGATTGTCTAAATCTCTGTCCCTTTGGGATCAACAGTTTCATTACAGTTTCATTCTTAGGATTTAGATATAAGATCCTGATCATCTATAGCAGTGGTGGCAAACCTATGGCACGGGTGCCAGAGGCGGCACTCAGAGCCCTCTCTGGTGGCACGCGCGCCGTCGCCCCAGTCCTAGGCCTTCAGCTGGGTTTTATAAACCCTTTTCGCTTTAGGCCTCCGCCGCCGTGTGCAAAAAAAAAAAAAGCTTCAATCAATCAGTCAATTTCAACTTCTGGCGGGAAAAAAAAAGATTTTGTAAAGTTGGAATTGATTGATTGACCTTTTTAGTCCCACCCAGTCTGCCACAGCCACGCCCAGCCAATGGGCCACACCCACCCGGCACCTGACGATGCATAAGTGGGTTTTGGGTTGCAGTTTGGGCACTCGGTCTCTAAAAGGTTCGCCATCACTGATCTATAGTATAGTTTTGCACATCATTTATATGAATACACTTTGTGTCTCCATACACAGACACAGATACACACACACACACACACACACATGCACAAGTGCTGGGTTGTAGTCCATTCCATATGATTAATGGTCTATAGCCCAGCCCTTGTGTGTGCGTGCACACACACAATGTATTCATATAAATGATGTGCAAAACAATAGGTGATCAGGCTCTTATACCTAAACCCTAGGAAATAACATCAATTCAGTATTAGCTGTTATCACAAATATAACTCCTCCAGCCTTGTGAAATGCTGGATTTTATCTACAACAGAGTCCAAGGAGAAATCTGAAAAGAAATACATTCCCCACTGATATGTGATGCCATGTGTTAATCGACTGAGCATGAAAGACTGAAAAATATTCAAAATTATTGACTAAGAAGAGAATAGCTTCACCTACCTAAACCTTTTTCACAAACTAAGATTTAAGAATTTAGGCCATTAGATTTTTTTTTTTAAAGTCACAAAAACTTGTTTGACATTCTCTTTAATGTACTTGATGTTTTTTATTTATTTACCATCATTTTCATGACTATAATCTTTCCCTGGTGATTTATAATACAAATGTGTTAAAATGAATGCCAAATCGCAAGATCATGTTTAGACCATTTTAAAATTAGTCCATTAAAATGGAAATATCTAAGAGAACAAAAACAATTAAAACCCTTTTTTAAAAATGTAAGAGCCAGAGAGAACACACATATTTTAAAGCTTTTTTAAAAACAGCCATGGGAGGAAGCAGCTATATATCAGAAACACTTGACATATTCATCAGTGAAGAGTATAATACAAAAGAAGATTTGATGCTTTGCAGATCAACACCATGTACTCTGAAACATAAATGGTCTGTATGATTTAAATGATAGCTATAAAACGATATTCAGCTTCAATTCCTTGAAAGCGCTTCATGGGGATTGGCACACCAATAAAGAGAAGTTTATGACATATTTGGTGGAACACATCCCTGGTCCCAATCCTTCTCATTCAATCTCATATGCCACACAACAGCTCTCACCTTTTGACCTGATGTTCTGAGGTCCTCAAGTTATTGATAAAGGATTTTAGTTGACACCGACTATTGAACTTGTCCTTTATTTATGAGTATGAACTTTCACTGGTACCGAATCAAACTGTCTCACTTTGTCACAAGGACCTTCTTACGGTTTTATTGGTAATTCTATTTTTATTACTAGGTGGTCCGAACACAGGTCATTGCCCTCTTATGTCAGCCACTTTTAGTTGTCCAAAAAAAAGAAGAAAAGAAAAATCAATCCTTTAACAACTTCTACCTTCACTAGGCACATTCAGAATCCACTAGAGTTGGGTGGCCACTAAAGTTAAATTACCAATAATAATTTCCATTTTCCTCTAGGATCTAAGACAATCAGGAACTTTTGGGGGCAGAGGAGCTTATGCATTTGATTTGTCAGATATTAATAAGAATGTTTTAAAATATTCCTCAACCATGTTGTAAAGTAATAATGTGTTTTCTGGCAGGACATGGAACAACAACAGAACTCTTGAGAAACAAATGACTGGGAAACAACCAAGATGGACAAACCACTTCTGTACTATTTCAAAGAAAACTTCATTGACACATCCATAAAATCATCAGGAGTCAAAGCTCAAAATCAAAAGAGGCTTTGCTTTCTCTCTATACCAGGATTAGAAACACTATAGTGGATGTTAAATTTAACAGTTACCGTCTGTAACTCTATTGTTTGTTGGCAATCAACCCCATAGAATTTTTTTATAATTTTTAATTGAGAACATTATAAATTAGTTTCTTGTTCGAAAGCGTGGCAAAACAAGAAAAACGCAACATTGTACGGGCAGAGTTCCACTTATAACTAATGCTTTTTTTTCCCTTCCTCACTCTAAAATTTCCCCATGCACACTGAAAATTTGCATTAGAAGTTAGGAGGGGCTTCAGTCCAGATTCCGGAGGCCACTGGGAATGTAAAAGATGGAATAATCATACTGCTGGATTTACCCTCCTTCTAAATTGAAGGAACTTTACAAAACCCCTCAAACACCAGCGTTCTCCCCAGTGAAAGAAATGGAAATCTTGCTCTTTTGTGACTTGCCATGAAATGAATGATTCACTAGTAGGTTTCTAAATTACAGATTACAGATAAAATTATCTGTAATTTTTTTAATGCATATATGGCATGTTAGTATGCATGAGCATTATCAGAACCAAGTGATGCGGACTGCTACTTTAAGGACAATCACAGTCTTTTAAAAGCAACGGCCCCAACAATGTTTCCTGGGTATTTTTGCCATTAAGAATCAGGAAAATAGATCAGCAGACCATCTGAGTTATTCTATTAAGTATGTTTGTATCTTTCAGTCCTCTCAAAGGCACTGAGAACCAAGGATATTTCATTTTAAAAAACACCATGAATCTGGCTTGTAAGCCTTTATCATCAATTCTTTGGACATTTTACAACATTTACCCCGAAGCTGCCCAAAACTGGAATACGTACGACATTAGTTAAATGGTTTAAAGTGATTTAAAGCACACTTAATGTTTTCATTTACAATCAGATCCACATTCAGAATTTGTCCCACACAGATATTTTTCTTGACTTTGAAGATGGAAACAGAGATCCTCTTTTACTACAATTATCCACCCAGCATAACAACTCCTATATTCTTTTGGGTTTTTTTATGTGTGTTTTTGGTAGCAAAAACTACTTAATTCTGAAAACAGTCAAATTCCTCCTCTCTCCTTCTTCTTTTACCTTCTACAACAAGCAAAAAAAAAAAAAAAGCCAGCTACACAGAAGTAATCATTCATGGGAACTGAAAAGCAATCCTTTTCCCAGGAGAAAAATGGCAAAAATGATTAGAGGTGGTCAGTTGTCAGCTTCACAAAATCCTTCAAAGCCTCTTTTTTTTTACTGTTTTATTTGTATGCATCACTCATTACTACAGATCAAAATGTTCTTAACCCTTTTTTTCTCTCTTGAACATACCTATTCCCCCTTCAACATTTTACTAGATCAATTCTGTACTCAGCATTCTATACTCATTTTTACATTGTTATTATTATTTTTTTTACCTCAATGCTGCTTATCAATTCTAGATACTGAAGATCTCGCATTCTGGTAAACGCCTACTGAAACACAGGAAGAAAATATATTGACAATATAATATCGTGTACAGTAAATAATCACAGTTCCTTACATCTTGCAACTATTATGAATACTAAACGAAAATTGCTATTAGAGACAGTGGCAATAGCTGTGATTTACTGTATGTTCTGTGCTCTTCACTTTTTTTTTTTAAATTAGACGAAATGGAGTCATTAGCCAAATATCTCTCTGCTCTACTATGTGTAAAAAGAATTATGCAGGTTTGGATTATGGTTATGGTGAAGAAGTTAAAAAGTAGCACCAGTGCTATCAAAAGCTCTGCAATTGGGAACAGAGGTAGAACTGGAACTAGAACAGGGGTAGCACTACAGCTGCATTACACTTGCAAAACAGCTTCATGTGCCACCAAAATATTGTTGGTGAATTTCCAGAAATGATGTAGAATGACAACTGCACATACAGTTATGTATGAGGCGGTGGTCCATTATTAAATCATCTAATTTTATATGTCAAAGATGGATAGTGTATATAACCTTTTTTCAAATAGTAGGGCTATATTAAACTTAACATGGTGGATGAGGACTAAACTCCAGAGAGTGAACAGAACAAGAGCAACACATGGATGGGAAACAAGAAAAAAAAAGTTCATTAAACTAATCAACTAAACTGATTTCTCCTCAAATATTGAATCTCTTATCCTTAGAATAATGACACTGTTCTTTCCCTCCTCCCTGCCACTTCCAGCACCACCACCACCACCGGGTTTTAAAATAAATTGGGCAAAGGGCAGCAGTACTTGGCGCTGGTTATACATTGTTGGAAACCTGACATTTTGCAATCAGAATCGATGTAATGAGGAATGGGAGCATGGTCCACCCCCCTTCATCCTAATCAGCCAGTTTATATAGAAAGCCATGTATCTTTTCAAAAAAAGGAGAAAGGAATTTAGGGTTTGGCAATCACTGCTGCTGTGACAAGGGTGGGAAACACGCATACATAAACACACATACACACAAACACACACACAAACAGATCATCTTCTCCCCCAGTCAGAGCACCTGGGCAGACGACTGGCAAGATTCCAGAGTATATAGGAGAGAGATCAAAAGCAGGAAAATAACCAAAGGAAAGGAGGGGCTGTGTTTCCATATAACAATGTTCCCTGCAGTCTAAGTTCTTTTGCATCAAGGCTATGGCAAAGGCATTTATGAATGTTCAGCACTTTTCACGGAGTGCTGCCGCGGGAAACTGAATGGAGGAGCTAGACTAGGAAATTGTGGCAGGAAGCAAAACATAAGCATGAAAAAGAAGAGACCCTAAATCCCTCTGCATTTAAAAGAATATTAGATAGGGGAAAAATCTTGTCTCCTTTACCATACTTTCATTCTAAAAAAATTATTTTGGAAAAAAAATCTATTTTGTCTTCCTCTAAACACTGTTACTCAAAAGGTAGAGGAAAGAAACATGGAAAGAACAGTAACGTAGGATGAAGCTCTGGCATCTATGAAGCAATGCCTAAAGGATGTATGGGCTCAACAGCTGGGTGCTTTTGGGCTATATGGTTTCTATTAATTCCAAGATAGCTTTCTTAAATCTCACATGGGATGGGATGGGATGGGATGGGACGGGACGCACCAATCCATCTGGAGGAAGATTATTCTTAAAGAGAAAGAAAGCATTAATTAAAATATGATTGGCTTCAGCTTGTTAAAATGGGCATTTTAGAAGTAAGGATATGTATTTCAATTCACTTAGGTTCTTGTATTTTAAATAATACCTAGCGATAATTCCAAATACATTTTATAAGCTTATCAAAGGCTATTTAAGGAGAAAGACCAGTAATCAATAAATAATCGTGCACATGGTTCGAGGGGCAGGGTATCACAACTTTGATAAAGCTGAGCAGCTTAAGACTGAACAATGCAATTGGAAACTCCTAGCAATATCACAATATTCAATGTTGTGTAATAAATATCTTTTCTCCCAGCTACTTCAATGTCAATTGGAGAAGAGAAACCAACCCAAAAGTTATAATCATTCTGTCACATTCTAATAGTAGGAAAAGGCTGGGAAGTCTTCTTTCTCTTCTCAGGCGTGTTTAGAATGTCCACTGTTGAATCCACGTATCTCTTTATCTGTACATGTAATGGAATGTGGGAATGACCTTGGGAAAAGAGATGTTGCCTAGGAGCAATCAGACAAGAGAGGCAGGCGCTCTCAACGGCTTAATTCAGAAAAAGAAACTTAGGAAGGACCTGCCCCAATGGATCGAGCAGGTAAAAGTGATGGCATGAAGTTTTATATTTTCAAACTTGCAAGGTTGACGTCAGCCCTCCTGGATAAACCAGAAAGCAAACACGACTAGATGACCTAGATCTATTTTAATATCAGTTTACATTAACAGAACCTTGAACTGAAAGCGAACAAGTTATAAATGCTTAAATTTAACTATTTAGATTTAAATAAGAAAAAATAATTTGTCACTCAAAAAGATGCTGCATAGTTCATAATGACGCAGGAGTACCTATCAATTAACAGAAATTAATGAAGATCCAAATGCACAGACAAAATTTTACCTTTTTGGCTGTTTCAAATTCAAGTCCTTCTAAAGCCTCCATCGCCAGTTCTTTCCAATCCGTATCAGTTACCCCTAAACAAGCAATCTTGTAGGCTTCTTTGAACATTTTTCTTTCCAAGTATTGATACATAGGTGCTGACTGCAAATTTTCATTTAAACCAAAATAAAATACTGAGATGTTACTTGTTTTCAAATATTAAGAGGCAAAACATAACACATTTGTATCAGGTTATATATGTATAAATGCAAAATGATTTTCTGCCCTTCCCATCAGAAATGAAGAAGTAAATAAACATAAATAATGTGACAATTTGCATGTAAAATTATGTAACGCAAACAAAGCCCTCAATCGACTTAAGGAAATCAGTCTCTGTAGCACTAGCTGGATCGATGATGGCAGACAAAAACTTAAAACATATTAGAGTGCAAAGATGGATTAATTAATTAATTAATTAATTAAACAAATTTATGTAGCTGCCCAACTTGCAAATAGGTGACTCCAGGCAGCTTACAATATTTGATGTAGTTTGTACCTCATTGAAATCCTGGATGCATACAGTACTTGAAAGTCCATTTCTGCCAAGATTTGGGAATAGTAAATCATATTGGTTTATGTGCCTCATTGGATCAGGATATTTTTTTTCTGGTAGCAATTGTCACTAAAAACATATTTTTTACAGCCGTTTCTTACAAACTGAGTTTTGTAGAAAAAAAACCTGAATATATTCCACAATGCTATCCTTTGGCGATCTTGTTCTTTTGCCAAACTGTTCTTACAGATGGCAGTTTGTTTTCTCCTTCATACAAGCAACAGAATGTAATTACTCTATCCTCATTTACGGCAGCCTTTTAATGTTTAAAAATGATTCCCACATAATTATCCATTTTAATCTTCTCTTCCCTTAAGGCCATGATGGTATCAATCCATAATTATATTCATATTTGTTGCACTTACTGCCTTATTGCTCTTATCAAACACCCTATCATTTTTGTGCTATATCAAGTCCATTATTTAGGCAATAACAGGGAATTAATTTTATAAAGTCTGACTATTATCTAATCTAATAAAGACTGAGTATATGTTACAATGATAAAATGGCATCTGTTAATAGAATGAAATCTTTGTCCCTCCTCCACATGCCCAGAATCTGCTCCTGATGTTTATGGTATAGGATGGAAGAGAGAGAGAACAAATTAGTAGAACGGGAAAATATAAATGCAGCCCATTGNTCCGAGACCGCCTTCTGCCACAGATTCCCTCCCATAGACCGGTACGCTCCCACAGAGTGGGTCTCCTCAGGGTGCCGTCGGCCAAGCAGTGTCGGCTGGCGACCCCCAGGGGGAGGGCCTTCTCTGTGGGTGCCCCCGCCCTCTGGAACGAACTACCCCCCGAGATCCGGATGATTCCGGATCTCCTTACTTTCCGCCGTGCCCTCAAGACATGGCTTTTCCAGCAAGCGGGCCTGGCCTAGGGAGGATTTTAAATCGGGTTTATTTTTAAGAAAAATTTTAAACAGCACAACTTTAAAATATTTGGTTTTAATTTGGTTTTATTTGGTGGGGATTGTAAATACGTTTCTGTTTTTAAATATGCTGTGAGCCGCCCTGAGTCCCGTCGGGAGAAGGGCGGGATATAAATCAAATTAAATAAATAAATAAATAAATAAAATACTTATGAGTCATCAATAATTTTTGCTAGGTAGTATCTTGTTCTTAACGGGACTGTTTTTAGCCAAACCAATTTAAGCCAGATTCAATTCAAATCTTTTTTAAGCCTTGCAATATCTCCTTGGTTTCTCTTCTTTTAAATAAAAGACAAGTAGAGAATAAGTGAAATCCAAATTCTATTTGGTCTAAGAATAACATCCTTATATGTTCAAAGCAGCTAAATTTGAAATATCTTCTGCTTGTTCTTGTCAGTTGTACATGGACACAAAACATACATTTATATGTGGAACAAAAAGTCCAGCAGAGGTGGCATTTTAACAAAGAATAGTAAATATGAGTATGAATCATTTGACATGAATTCATAGTTTCATGGAATAAGATATCTGGTTGAAATATTCATAACTAGACATAATATAGCTTGACTTACAACCACAGCAGAGACCAAAATTTCTGCTGCTAAACGGAACATTTAAGGGAATCTCTGCAATTGTTAAGTTGGTAACACGGTTGTTAAGTGAATCTGGCTTCCCCATTTGTTTATCAGAAGTCATATGACCCCAGGACACTGCAAACATCATAAATATGAGTCAGTTGCCAAGCACCTGAATTTTGATCACTTGATCATGGGGATGCTGCAACGGTCGTAAGCGTGAAAAACAGCCATAAGTTACTTTTCCGTTGTAACTTTGAATGGTCACTAAATGAAGTGTTATAAGTTGAGGTACAAAGGTCACTGTGCTCACTGTTCCAGCTAGCTCTTATTTATTCAATGAGTCACAATAAATGGAACTCTTAAATTAACATAGTTTCATGAAATAATCTGGACAAGCCAGAATCTCAAAAACAATTTTAATTATGAATGAAAATCCTATCCTGGTCTCTTATTAAGCTATGACATGCTCATTCAACTGGGCAACAAATCATTACTGTTCCCATTAGATGATTAACTGTTTCTCATATTTCCAATCGTGCCTAGAGAATGGTTTTGTTCACTATGTAATTTTCCTGGAAATAAATAACATTTGTTACTGTCCTAAAACATTTTAACGCCTATTATCTGAACAAATCACTAAGCAAGAACGTGCAGAGAATCGGTACTTGACTGGGGCTTCACCAGGACAAAAACATGATTGGGGAGACTAAAATGTTAAGTAATTAATTTTCCAGGGCTCAATTTTTTAAACATAAAATAGAGAAAAAAGTGGCAAATGGAAAGAAATGGATTATCAAATAAGGAATATAATGAAAAGTTTTTGTCTACTTGGTAGCCTCGTATAATGCTTTTCACCTCTATGGCAGGAAAACTGAACACATCACATTCTGCTTTCTCCCCCAACCGTACTATTATAGGCATGAGTCATATGAGAAAAAAAACCCCAAATAAATTAATAAAACATTAATTCAGGAATACATCTAACTTAGAAATGTTTTAGGAATCTTAGATCAAATAATGTTCATGTTAACAATGCAAAGATGAAATGAATGTGGTAACATTACCTGTGGAACTTCAACAGCAGTCATAGAAAAAACATGAAGACAAAAAATTTTGGAGCCATTGTATCCCACTACAAATCCCTGAAGTTTTTGCTGATGGACAGGAAAATTACTAGCTTTGATATTGAGATATCCCCCTCCAGAGAAACAAAGCATGTCCTCACACTGGGTGTTCCATGCCACACTGTTAGCATTGGGTTCCTAATGAAATGGTTAAACAAAGTATTAATTAAGCAATAAACATGTTTTTAAAAGAAACAGACAGCATTAATTTAAAGCAACCTCCCTCAATTTGCTACACTAATATATCTAGAGGATCAAGCTTAGCAAATATAATTAGCAAACAGAGGCTAAAATATTTTTTTAATATTTCAGGCTATTTTTTAGCTCGTATTGCAAAACAAAATAAAAAAAATTTTTAGTCAACTACATTGTAAAAAGACAAAAAATATATTTACTTGGCTAAAACACAAATGAAATGAACAGTAGGGCTAAAAAGCACTATTTCCATTTCAAGATCTAAAAGCTGTTTTTATTGTGTATCATTGTTTTGACTTGTCAGAAAAATATACCACTTCAAAATTAGAACTGCATGATGTTTGATTATATCCTTTCTAAAACACATATACTGCATAAGTGATCGTTTAAAAATGGAACCTGAACATCTGCCACAGAGGCAATCCCTTAAAACAGCAAGGGAATACTAGAGTATCTTTGGGGAACATATAGAAACGATTCTTTAGAAACCGCAACTTAGTTTGAAGATTCTTGAACGGTCATATTTGCCATCAGAAAGTCCACTTTCAGTGAAAGCATCCTGAGAGAAATTATGAAGGCCTTGAAGACATACAAGTTGTCTGAAGGGAATAAGTGTATAATGAGGCAACACTGACTGGCTCAGGAATTCTGGGAGTTGAAATCCACGAGTGATAAAAGAGCCAAGGTTGCCTACCCCTGCACTAGACAGAGCATTGGACTGAATGCTAAGGTTGTTATGGTCTATTTGAAAAGGCAGGAGTTCCATTCTGCTTACTCTCTAGAAATCTACTGTTTTGTATAAATGTCTTCCAAACTGAGGGATCCTTGGTGCTCTCTGAGCTTGGTTGTTTTCTTGCAGACATTTCATTACCAAATTAGGTAACGTCATCAGCGCTAATCTTCCAAACCGTTTTGTACATCTTTGGCATGATCTTTTTTCTGAAGAAAGGAATATTGTCATTACTTTTACTTGATCCTGATATATGGTTTTATTTAGATGTCTAATAGCTAGACAGTCATTGTGGGTCTGGATAATTAACCATCCCACAGAGAAATGCTTGGGGTGCATGCAGGATCTCCAAAAGCCAGAACCTCAGCGACAGCAATGAAAATATCTAAAGACCTTTTGATGTTCCTTAGATCCGTGGAGAATAAAGGAACGCATAAGGAAGATCTGGGATGGTGTTATACCAGTTCCATTAGTAACCATATATCAGTTAACTCTTCTAAAGACCCACTGTAGATACATGGAAATAGATCTCTCAGAGAAGAGTTTCCATTCAACAATGATTCAGCTTTAGGATGTAATTTCTTTCTTCAGCCTGACAGAAAAAAATATTAGCAGACTGCATGCATACTTTCTAGGTAAAAACTAGTTTTACATCTAATTTCTAAATAGTGAGTTAAGGCTTATTTGCTGAAGCTTTCTTTTGTCCAGAATCTGGAGGATGGGATTGTAGGAACCTGACTCTCAGTTTTATGACCCTATTTTCTGCAGGTACTTAGACCTTGGAAGTTTGTCACTTAGATATGAACAAAGGAAAAAGAGTCTCCCCAATGCTTGCTTTTAGTTTTATTTGAATCACAACTCCATGTGAGAGGTTTTCTGAGGACATGCATTCTTGGAAAGCGCCTGAGAGCCTGTGAAGAATCCAAAAAGCTATTGTAGTCTGATCTCTTTGAGATTTTTTTTGTGTGTGTGTGCATATGCTGCTAGTTGAAGGAATTTAGTGACAGATTCATCCAAAGAAATGACAGAAATTGCCCTATATTGCTTAGGATATTTTCCCTAAGAAGCAATGACCTGTTATTTTAAATTCTTTGTCTAATGAAAGGAGACTTCGGTCCAGTGGTGGGATTCAGCCAGTTCACACCAGTTCGGCAGAACCGGTAGCTAATTTTTTGTTGCCCAGGCCCAGAACGGACTTCGGGAAGTGGCATCCACACAGAGAACCGGTTGTTCACATATTTGAATCCCACCACTGCTTCGGTCTATTATGGTAGTGTTTGCTTTGTTCTGCTCTAACAATGGATTGGCTAATTCAATGAAAACTGCCTGTTTAATCCTCTGAAGTCTAGAAGGAAGCCTTGGGAGATCAGTAGTAAGTAGAATGAGAAAAGACAAAGTTTTCTTTAGCAGACCTTAATTGTGCCCATTATTTCCTGCTAAATAGCACCACCTTCTGGCCATATATTGCATCACAAAGAACCTCCTGTTTTGCATTTCCACTCAAATGGTCATCCTGAATAATCCCAGTTGGGCTACCTTACAACTGCTGTGCATCTGATAGTTATTCTTAGCAGCAGCACTTGCCTGCACAAATAAATGACAAAGAAGTCTCCATTTATTGATGCTAAATTGGGTTCAGAGAATTGCCACTGTAGCACAGCCAAAACACCTGATGCTGAACAATAGTAATGAGCACACTACTGCTGGAAATTTTAGTTGCTGCTATGTGAGATCTTCTTTTGGGGGGGTTATCCCTGATATTCTGTTGTACTATAAAACTAACTTAGCTTTCTTTCTGCTTCCACACTTCAAATTAAGCTGCTTCTCCTCTGAAACCATTACTAAGCCTAGTGTGAGAAGTGAATTTTTTAAAAAAAAGAAAGCAGAAAACAGTAAACAGCAGAAACAAACTTTCTAAATAGGAAGAGAAGGCTATTAAAAAAAAGTGAGACTTAATAGCAAGACATCAAGACAAGAAAAGTTATTTCAATCAGGTAGCTGATATTCAAAGGAGCAGGTGAGACAGGAGAAATTCTGTCCTGGAAAAAGACACAGAATGATAGATGAAGACCTGTGGTACTCAGCTCTGCAAAAGCAGCCCACAATTCCAGCTTTATCTGCATGATAAAGAAGGTGAACCACTATGGTATTTTCCCTTACAAAACATTGGAAATTAATTTTTTAAAAAGTATTTAAAATCCTAGTCAAAATAATCAAATGTACACACAGATGATCTGGATGTATAAGGTTCCATTTTTCTCCCTCCCTCCAACTTATGCAACATCTTTTACATAGTTAGTGCTTCTTTTAAACATTTACAAAAGTTTAATCTTCTGAGCTTTCAGACTCTTGCTGTAGCCCAGGGGTGTCAAACTGCCGGCCCGCGGGCCGGATGCGTCATGCCAAAACCGCGCCCACCCCATTGCCAGCAATGGAAAAAAGTTGCAATACATCGCGACATGTCACGTGACTTGCGAGTTTGACACCCCTGCTGTAGCCCATCCTCAGGAACTTCTCTCTCACCAGAACGTTTCTTTTTTACTTTATTTTTTCCCCCACAATTATAATTTTTCCAGTTTTTGGTTTGTCAATATTAGAATTTGTTTCAGATTTATAGCCCTAAGTAACCAAATTCTTGCTTTCTGGAAAAGTTTGATTTATAAACAGATACCAATCCCATTCAGACTAAAGCTACTGGGCAGCTGGAAGACACTTGAGCTCGTCTTCCTTCTTTGCCTGCTACTAGTATAAAATCTCATGTCTGAAAGATTTTTGCCCGCTATGGACATAATCAGCTGGTGCAATATCCTTGGTGTGAGTACATAAATTAGCAGAGTTAACTGTTGACTATCAATCAATAGCCCTCCTCCTAACCCATTTGGTGGAGTGGGGAAGGAAGACATCCAAGATCAGATATCATCAATGGTATGTGAAACTCACTGGTGGATAAAAATGTTTTGGCAAGCAAAAAAAGGAACGAGAACCAAAATCAATGTTTTAGGAAATCTTTTCTTAAATTTTCTTTGAAATGCAGGGCGACATATGTATAAATGTATAAAAACACTTACCTGAAACAGTAATTCTTTGGTGTTAATATCATAGACCAGACAGGTATCATTTTCATCAACAACTGCCAGTTTGTTTCGAGATGCACTCATATCCAGGCAACGCACGGCTGTAGATTGTTTTAGCAAAACAATTGCAAAAGGATTGTCCACAAAGATCTTCAGAATCTGGATATAATTACATTCAGAGAGTTAATAAAGCCCATATTGGAAAACTGCAGTTCTCATATGCTAGTCAGATGAAATAATTTTATGGAATCCAGATCCCTGGGAATAATCATTCAGACAAATTAGACAAATTGACTGCTTCTGCCTCTTTATATATGATTATATATAAAAGACATGGGGACAAATAATGGTTGACTGAGAGGACAATCATAGAGTTTATTCTTTAAAAACAGGAGCAACATTTAACTCTATAGTTCTTTTCAAATTTATTAAACCAGAATTTAAAAATATAGACTCCCCAAAGCCCATAAAATACACTGTTCTTCCGACTAATTTTGTTAAATTCATAATCCTAGATGCCACACCTTATTCATCAGAAACATAGAAATACAGAAACCTGATGGCAGAATAAAACTTAGCAATCTGCCCTTTTGAGGGTTTTTTTGTTTTCTTTTTAATTTATGTATTTATTATTTTTAATTTTTTAATTTTTTTTATTTTGATCAGATGATGGACATGTGTTTATCTCAAGCAGGTTTAAACTCAGTTACTGATGACTGACCCACTAACCCCACTGAAGTTGGTTCCAAGCTTCCACAACTCTTTCTGTGAATTTTCTAGTTTATAGAATGACACATACCAAGTATGCATTCAGTATCTATCCCCAGTCTGGATTTTGGCTGTGGTAAAAATGTACCAAAATCAACCAGCATTGCTTTTGTTATTGGAATGTATGTTGCATGTGGCACAGGCATGACAAAGCTGGAAACCTAATCTAACCTTACTAGAAAATCTATATATTACTAAAACTCTTGTGTCTTTTTATAACCATCAACTGGCCAACCATTTTTGAATCAACATACCTCAAATGTGCTAACTTAAGAGAATGTGTCCAAAATCTGGGACCCCTAATTTCCATGGGAGTGAAAATTGGGAAAGATGTAGCCACTTAGCACTTCCAGTCAGCTGTGGTCATGTGACTGTCATTTCCAATGTTCCCTGACAGTTTCCCACAAAGCAACGGGGAAGCTGAGAGAGAAGATTACAAGTTGCTCAGGTAGGTCTTCCCCACCTACACAGTCTCTATATCTCCTCTGTGCTCATGCCATGCTGGCCACTCACATCTTTGTACACCCTCCCTGACCCATGCCGCACTCTCTTGAGTCCTTCCCAACTCTTGCAGCACTTCTCACATATCTTTTCCAACCTCCAGATCACCTGTCACGCATCCTTCCTGACCCCTGCAGCATTTCTTGTGTGCTACAGAAACAGAATGCTCAAGTATCAAAAAATATTAATCTCCCCCAAAACTGAATAGTAAAACATATATAGGGAAAGAGAAAGTGGAAGCTCCTTGGAACAGAATTTAAAGTATAATACAGAATGTGAGTGTAGTGTGTGGAATTACACTAAGCTCAGAAGAACAATGGGGTGAACAAGGTTGTGAATGAGGAAAAATACATGTTAGAAAAGACAATG
This sequence comes from Protobothrops mucrosquamatus, assembly GCF_001527695.2. Lineage (NCBI taxonomy): Eukaryota > Metazoa > Chordata > Lepidosauria > Squamata > Viperidae > Protobothrops > Protobothrops mucrosquamatus. Next base: position 69,227 of record NW_015388007.1, on the reverse strand, counting down.
AGTAAATAATGTGTATCTATGTGTATACATAATGTATCAGCTCAGAATTGAGGTCAGCCCCTACTTTTCTGGTTTTCTGGAAGAATTTTAAGACTTGGCTCTGCCAATTAGCAAGGGGTCTAACAGTGATATGCACCCCTGGGGTTGACTGGTGGCTTGAGGGCACTCTTAAGAGAGCAAGGAATAGTTAACATTAAAAGAGACAAAGAAAATGCAGAACAATTTTGATGGAAATAAAAATAATGTTTGGAAAATGGGTAATTCAGGCTGAACAAATAACATTAATCACAGTGAATGAAATAAAAATGAGGGTGAGGTAATTATTTGGGGTGAAATAAGGGAATGCCAGAAGGAATATTTCAGAGAGCAATAAGGGAATTATAATAATGATATGTGGATGCTACAAATCTTTGTGTCTAAAAAACTAACAATAACAAGAAATTTTATGAGAAGGTGAAAAAGGTAAAAAAAAATAATTCTGCAAATGCAGATGGTATAACCTGAGAAATATTAAAATATAGCTGTTGTTTATGGAATAGCTGCGCAATTTGTTTAGAGCAGGGGTAGTCAACCTTGGCTCTTTTATGACTCGTGGACTTCAACTCCCAGAATTCCTGAGCCAGCTAAGCTGGCTCAGGAATTCTGGGAATTGAAGTCCACGAGTCATAAAAGAGCCAAGGTTGACTACCCCTGGTTTAGAGTGTATGTAAAGACTGCATCCATGCCTGATGATTGGTAGATTGTTGTTATTGTTTTATTACGTAAAGAAAAAGATAGCAATGATGACTGTAAACACTGTAGGAGATTTGTTACATATGCCTAGGTGAGCGATTGCAAAAATTATGACTGAAAGGATACACGAGATTACAATTAGAAAAAAAAATCAGAAGTGGAACGTGGCTTTATGCCAGGCACATGATTGCTCTTCAGTAGGTCAGTGAGAAATATATGACTATGAGAAAAAAAAATACTGAATATTTGTTGCTTTAGAGAAGCATATGGTAAAATGAATAGAAAGTTTGAATTGTTTTGCACAAATATGAAGGTTGGTTGATGAATGTTATAAGAATGGCGCACGATGGAAGTAAAAGATGTTTGAATGTATATGCAACTCCAAAGCAGTATAACTACATAACAGAATGATTTGGAAGTGATTTATTTCTATTTCTTTTTTCTTGCCTCTCTCCTTGAATTTCTTTGGCTTACTATGTTTTTATTAATTTTCTATGATATGCATAATGTTGCTTACTGCAAAACAGAATGTGTTGGATATGTGTATATGTATGGAATAACAACTATCAACCCAATTTTTCATGAAGGAAAATGTCTACAAAAATGTATAACTTTCTTTCAAATTCTGTTATTTTCTATAATCTAACAGCATCTGAATCATCACTACAAAAAAAAAAGTTTGTGTTTTATTAGAAAACCTCACCTGACCATTCTTTAAACCCACTAAAAGGCCTTCTCTGCCTGGAGGTCCTCCAATTACTTTTATATATCGAATGAGAGAGTCCATCACCCATTCCCGTTCTTTTGTTCCGCTGAAAGAGAGACACTGGAGTCTCTTCTCCTAAAAAAAAAAGGGGGGGGAATACATATTCTGCTAGAAGTAGTTTTTATATATCATAGCTTGACAATGATGTATATTTACCATAACTTTTATATTATGTTTCCATGCACAGACATAAACAAGTGGAAAATATTTTAGAATACCAAACAAGTCTAATTTCCTACCAATGTTCAGGTCTATTGTTTATAACCATTCTTTACAGTTTAATAGCCAAGAGCGCATTAATGAAATGTAGCTCCTCAGAAAAGTCATCAATCATTAACAATTTTGAATAAAAGTGCTATCAATTACTTTTTTATTATACTTTCTAGAACATTTTACTCAACAGTTCAGACTTTCAGTAACTTCTTTCTAAAATGCCAACCCCATTATTATGTAATGCTATGCCAAAACAAGGATAGGTGATTTATTGGAAGCAATTTATTCCAATTATCAAATGAAAGTGAGTATGATATATGTTATAAGAACTCGGGAAATCCATTCCCCATGGAGAAAATGATATTACTTCTAGGAATTTCTAAATTCAGCCTTTAGCTAATGCCCAAAGAGTTGAGAATGATGGTCATATTACTGTGACAGGAATGATAATGAGGAATGCAAACCTCTAAAATAGCACTCCCCAACCTAGGTGACATACAGGTCAGTGCCCAGAATTCACAAACAGAACCGTCCACAGAATTTTTAATTCCTGTCACGAATTCTGGAAACAGGTCAAAAATGAATATGCATCCGATGTAGCAGTTACCTCTGTTGGCTCACCCTTGTTATATGAAACGCCTTTAACAAGGAACCTTTTTCTTAATCTTAGTGCAGTACTAGAACATGAAATTTCATTATTAGACATTATTTTATTTTTAAATGTAATGATCAGTTACCTACCTGGCATAAGATAATGTGTTCAGAACATACAACTAGTAAGTTACATTCAAATTTTTTTGCTATCTTTTCCTTCACTCGGTAGTGCATGTCTGATGAATCATCAGAATACAGTTCAAAAATTTGGATTTTCTCTGGTAACTGGATTGCTAATCTGTTCTTGTAGATTGCAATTTTCTTTACAAGCTCTCGGTTTTTTATTCTAACTGTGGAAAAACAAGTTTAAATTAAAATGCTTAAAAAGGTATCACAAGATTTATCAATGTCTACCAAAAAAAACAGCAATTTTTTGTGTTGCTGGCTGGCAGGAATAATTTTTCATCTGAGGGAAGGATACCCTTGTTTTTAACTATATTTCTTTTATATTATTGCGAACCACCTAGAGTCATTACATGAGATAGGTGGCCATATTATTCCAATAAATAAATATCCATTTATTTATTGGATTTATTAAGGCCACTGAACTCCAAGAAAACTCTGGGTAATATACACTAAGTCCAACACATAGATTAAAAAACACATTAAAAATCATTTAATTGCCTGGACCAAAACAACACTTCCAAACAGGCAAAACCAACAGAGGCTCCACAACCATACTAATGTATTATTTAATTAAGGGTAAACACCTCTATTAGATCAATTTAATTCTGAGGACTGCATGTACTCTTCACCTTATGACCATAACTGAGCCCAAAAGTATGGTCATAAGTTGTTGCAGTCGTAAGTCAAGGTACCCACATGAGTGAAAATAATTTTACAGATTTTTTTCGTGGCAGTCATTAAATGAATGCTGCAGTCTTTAAGCAAGCCTCTCCCATCCCAAGCTATCTTACATTAGGTATGGGGATAAAATGGGAAGAAAGTGCCATATACACTGCAATTTCTGGCAGGATATAAAATCAAATGAATAAACATACGAATAAATCCTATACTAAAACTTATGGCTACCTCATGTTGTTCACAGAAATTTACATAACCATTTATATTTATACAATTAACATAATAAAACAATTAATGAACAATCACCAAGGGCAACAACAAAAAATCATAATACCAGCTACATCAATATACATTTGACTGCTAACAAAAGGCTATCAAATATGTTGTCATCACAACATCCCCATACCAAAAATTCTACACAAAGCACTTCTGAAGACACAATTAGTGTTCTTGGTAAAAGGGCACAGCCATCTTTCCACTGTAAAGATATATTGCCTGGTTCAATTTATGGACAAATATTATTTACTGGAGCAGGAAAGAGATGGCCCCTGGGTTATCTGAAAACATAATTCAATACTACCTTTTTGTTCAGTGATAAGATGTTGGACAATAACATCTGTCATGCTGTCTCTGTAAGCATAGCGATCCTTATAAAGGCCATGGACTGTGCTGAAAATCAGCTGATACAGTGAAATGGTTCCATCCTGGGATCCTACTGCCTGAAGAGAAAAGAATTAACCAAATTCAGGTGTCTATTTACCCAAATGATCATTAATTAGAAATGTAGAAATGTAGATTAAAAAGGGATCAAAGTTTTGCTAGAATTTTAAATTATTCTAATTTCTATACTTCGAAAAAGTATATCAAGGGAAATTTTTTCTTCACATGCATAAGATTTTGGCCACAGCAAATCAAAATTCACAAATGTCATGGTAGGAAATAGTTATTTAAATTTATGCTAGATATCATTTCATTGTTTACAATTGATTTTAACAGATGACAACAATAAGATTACTTGGCTTTTATTTAAAGGTCACAAGAGTAACTAGAAGCATATTTTTAAACATACATAACAAAAAGAGTTAAAGAGTTTAAGACATTATTTATATATTATTTACTCTTACACACTTGAGAAATAAGCTTTGAATCAATATTAATAAAGAAAATTGCTCCAGACGTCAGTGATTTTTCTTAGCAAATACTACATACTATGATTGCCTGCTATACTTGAAAAAATGTGCTTTATTATTAACTATGCACAAATGAGCCCTGTGAAATTATAATTCACGTATAACACAATTTGCAATGATTTGATGAAGTAAATTGATTTTGATTATCTCAATACAAAGGCGCTTCACATGACTCAATCACAGATATTACAATATGCATACCACAAGGAAATATGGGGAAATCAAAATGAGAAAAGACATGTGAACCAGTAACAGTAAGAGAAGGGAAAAGAAGATAAAAGAAAAAAGAACAAATGCAGGAAGAACAGGGGACTAATGGGCTGACAAATACTATTTCATTCACTGACAAATAATGAAACAGATTTATGCCACAATTGAACTCAAGGTCATTCATCAGCTTGATGATGATGATGATGATCATCATCATCATCATCATAATTATCAAACTAACAATATAACTGTAAGTTCAACCTACAGACATAGAATTGCCTGTGATGCATAGAATGTAACTTGGCAGAGACATAGTTATAAAGTCTGTAAAAAGTCATTTCCTTGCAAAACAACAGCAGATTTGGATACATTAGCCATATGGAAACGATGGAGACTAGAAATAGATATTTGTGAGAGAAAAAGTATCTGAAAACACCTGGTATGCGTGTTTGAAAGGCTTTTAGAAATTCACCCTTACCACATAATTGGAATCTGGCTTAGCTTTACAAGTCCACACCCAAGTGCTCTGTTCACCAATGGTTCCAAGACGCACTCCATCCTTTGTATAAAGGGACACTTGCTTGTCAGAGCCTCCCATTAAGATGTATTCTCCTTTCGAAAAATAGCTAACACAACATGGATCAAAGTTCAGGACTCTGTCTTTTCCAATCTATAAGAATATGGACAAACATGTTTAACATTTGACTTTGCAATAAGAAATCTCATCTGTAGACAAGAATGTAATTACATATATTTTTGTATTTGATTTGTTACAGATCTTCATTTGAGCTGCTGCAATCTCTTCATTTTCAAAAACTGCCTTAAAAATGAAATAATATGGTTGGTATTAGGTCTAACAATATATGATGTGCATATTAGCCCATTTCTGTTATTCAAGGATGAGGAGGAAACTCAGCCAGAATAATTTGGTTTAATAGTTTTTCGGCTCAGAAATAAACTGTAATACTGGTACAGACCCCCTCACTTAATTCCATCTGGTCTGCTGTGCTTGCCATCTTTCCTCTTTCTCTTTTTTATTTTACTGATTTTACTGTAATTTCTTTCATGCTTGTGAGCTAGCCAATCATTGAGAAATGAGCAGCATACAGGTTTAATTTATATATGTGCATATATACACAAACATATGCATACTTTTCTACAAAAAGGCAAATAAATGGGCCTTTGATTTTGTAGAATATACTGCTAGCTTTAAAAAAATTAGAAAAAAACCACAGTATTTGGGAAGAATGTATATACATACAGACAGACACACATAAACACACACAAACACACACTTTCCAGTTAAGAAGTAACTTACTTGCTTGCCACTTAGTTGATAAAAAGAAAGCCTTTGTCCCCAATCTGCCACAGCTAAAATATCATTATGCTCATCTCTACTGAATATAAAAGAAAAAGCAATTATGTAGCAATAGCGCAACATTAGCAGACATTGTTTGGTGGTGACAGTATCACTTGTTAAAAGACCTTCTGAAATCTAGATTTGGGGAGCAACTCTAAGGGCTTTAGCGACTCTTTGATTCATAGAAGATTTTACAAAACATCTACAAAATAATAAGCCTATAAATATTGTTTAAAACTGTTTAAAACAGTGGTTAAATTATACTTTCTTATAAGAGTATAGGGAAGATTAACACTAGAAAATTGGAGTGCCCAACATATCCTTGTCAATGGAAAACTAATTCTTAGTCAATTAATTGAACAAAAATTTTTATTTTATGCATGTTGGATGCATGTTTTGAGGAGAAAATTGAGAGATTTAGCCAATAGCTGGAAATAGGTTCAATATATAGTACTGGCTCTTACAGTTTGATTTTATGTCACACAGAGAAACTATATTATTTTCATAGAAGCTCAATGTTTTTGTAGGTTATAATGCTTTTTCCAGCTTCATACCCAATGGTGTGGAAACTAACAAGATGTCAAAAGAAACATACACTGCATGCTCTTATGATTGGGAACAGATTAATATTATAAAAATGGAAGGACATTCATTCTGTCAGTTACATGACACCCTGAAAAATCCATTACTCTTTTCATATCAGGAGCCTTGAGTGGAGGCCTGTTTAGAAATTTGGTCTGCTTCAGTGAGCTTTTAAAGCAACACAAGGTGGTAGATTGCAGTTCCCTAGAATGAAGCAATGAGACACTTTGAATATTTTTCCAATTTCCTTCAGCTCTTGAGAGTTTCTGGTGCCAAATTAGAGAAGGAAGACAGGTTGGCAAAAATCAATATGGGAAACTTTGTGAAACTCATTATACTGCTTTTACATTATGAAATGGATTATTTTGATAATGAAATGTGCATCAGTAGGATTCCATACATATCTATATTGATCCTAAAATAGTATAGCTTTATTTCCTTGATAATTCACTCACGAGGCGGCATTCCTAGGACTCTCATCTTCCTCACGTTCTTCTTCCTCTGCCTCACTACCCTGACTACTGCATGTGATGGACTTCAGAACTGGTATATCCTCTAAACAGGTGTGACCTGCCTCGTCCTCTTCTTCGCTGTCTCTAGCACTCCAGAGATTCTCCCAGCGACTGCAAATACCAATTGTTTGTTCACATGAACTACTGCCACATAATTCAACTTTCAAAATATGTTAGTTCAAGGTCAGCGCCCTGGAATTAAATAATTTTTCCCAGACAGACTTTGCAGTCTCCCTTGAAGGTTCTAGAATATAAAGAATGTATTGTTCCAGATTAAAAAAAATTAATCAGGCTGTAGAAAATACAGCACTTTAAAACAGAGACTTTAGGGAGAAAGGTAATGAAAAATTGCTGATCTGGACCCATACACAGACATCATTTGAAATGATCGGGTGGCTTGATATTTCTCAGGCACAATAGTAAAACCAATCAATTAATATAGAATTCCAACATTATCACTATAATACTTTCTCGCAAAGTTTTTTCCACAGAATCCCACGTATTGAGCCACTGAAATCAATGGACAAAATAAGTGTATTGACATAGGATACAGTGAAAACAATGGGAGAAAGTTCAAGTAAACAATCATTCTGCCTCCTAGCTTCTTAAAACTCTTAAGCAGCTTGTCTCTAAAAATATTATTCTTTTCAAGAAGCTCAGTCAGATATTCATTTAAATGTTTTTACACATTGTTAGCATGTATAAATAGAACCACTCTATAATTGGATGGATTTGCTACCATATACTATGCAAAACAGATCTAGTTCCTTAAATATTTATCACATCCTCCTTAGGGTATGAGGAATGGGAAATCAGGATATAGCTTTCTCTGTAAAAGTCTTTCATGTTCATAAAATTCCCACCCTGGCAGTAAAATTCTTTTACCAAGAAACCCTCAATTCTTTCTTTGCGTGGTTTTAATGAATTTACTATATAATGATAAGGAATTTGTGATTATTCTATAAACACTTTTGAACAACATCCATATAGCACATAAATGATGCAAAAGTAGAAGTTAATAATTAATGAACGTTAATTATTCTGATGCCTGCTACTTTTGCTTATTTTTTGTTAAGCAGCACAAAAAAAAACGCCAGAGTGAAATCAGGAGCAAACACGAGCAACTTAAATCATTCAGTTCTTAGAAGCAAAAAATGTGCTTTGTTAAGCAATCCAAACTGAGTGAAAGAAAATACGATCTTTCTTATGGCCAAATGTAATACGGAAATATCTTGTTTCTTACATTAAAAAAAAACTTCAGGATTTATTCCCCAAATTAATCACAGATCTGTAGTAATATGCCGACTCCTGAAATCTACAGACTATGTTGCAGTGATACTTGTTAAAGATAAAAAATGCTCTGAATATCTGAAGCTTTTATGTTTTCACTCAAGACACAAACATGTTACCTTGATGGATTCCAAGAAATAGACCAAACTGGAGATAAAGATCCTCCTGGCCGTTCAATTTTGACTTTTTCTTCACCATTTTTATTCCTAATGCTGACAATACCATTGTACAGCCCCAAAGCAAGATACTGTCCATCATTTGTCCAACTGAAAAAAAAAGTACAGTACAATAGGCTAACTATTCCTCAGAGCTAGAGGGAACCAACAGTACAAAATGGAGGATATTTGGGGAGTGGAGATTTTGCTAAGCGAGAAAGGCCACCCTGCCACTGATCCCATCTGGCCATTTAGTCAGGAAAGGCTGCGTTCAGCTCCCAGAAGCAATGCCCCATTCCTACTTTAACTCCATCACGTTTTGTGTGGCGCAGCGCCTGTTAAACATAATTATGTATCATTTGAAAGCCCAAATTATAATCGTTGAGCCAAGTAGTTACATACCTACAACAAGTGATCTTATTGCTAACTTTATGCTTGTTGACTGACTTCTGTTCAGGAGACCACAGTCCTTCAAAGCAACAACATCAAAATACAGAAATTAAAAAATGGTTATAAAAAATACAATAACTGCTAAAAATAATGTTATTAATGATCATGTGTATTATTCATCTTAATAAGATTACTTTCAATCGGACTGTCCTCTCCAACATCAGTACCCATTCCTGTGCTGCGTAGTAGCATTTCATAAAGTCATTACCCATCGTCTATAAAGAAAGGACTACAATGGTCTGGGAGGACTGTCGCTCAATGGTAGAGCCTCAAGTGGATTAAATTTAGGTTCAATCTCTGGCATTACCAGTTAAATGAGAACTTAAAAGCTGGTGCTGAACAACAAAACTGAACCATATGGACAGAGAGTGTGACCTGCTGGAAACCAAGCTGCTACATTTCTTGGGATTTTATACAATCTGCCCTTCACACTAATGAATAATTCCTGTCAGGAAAACAAGGAGAATAGCTTCCACCTTTGTATTCAAAATCTGCTCTGGAGTTCGGTAAATATCCAAGCAGATTCTGACGTGTAGAGGGCAAACAAGAGAAAGGAGGGGGAAGCTTTACTCACATATTACATTTCAACTTTGGGCTACCTAAACCAATATTACAGTAATGGCTGCAACTCTTGCTGGATGTCTTCCTTTGCAACATGAAGCATTAGAATTTGATCTTAAGAATTCGGCAATGGGGAATCCATACCAAAATCACTTGAAGAGCAGGATGCAAGTTGATGTGTAACAGGATTATAAGACACACATTGTATAGAATCATTGTGCCTAAAACAAATCAATAAACAACAGTGAAACAAAGACATTGGAAGAATGACAAGTTAAATCAATATGGAAAAGTTATGCCAGCTTTTTATAAGTAAAGCTATCAGATATGGGCTGTGCTAGTCTGGATAACGTCTGGATAATAGCACTAAGGGTTTTCTCTTTCTCTTTACTGCCATAGATCTAGATTTCGATTCATGTTGTAGGCTGCAGAAAGAAGGAGGCAATATCCCTTATCTAATTCATTGAAAAAAAATGTTATGTTACTGGAAGGATTCACCTGGCTTCTATTTAAACTTTTAGGTGACTAGTAGCCTTGATGGCAATGTAACTGCCTCTGGAGACACTGGACTTCCTTGTGCAGTTGGTTGGCCTTTGGGAAAACAGACTGCTGGACTAGGTGGGTCAGGGATACAATCCAGCATGAAACTACTCATATGCTTATAAAAGATTTGGCAAATGTTTTATATATTTTGTATATTTTGACCCTCTATACTGGGGGTCTCCTCATCCCCACTACCAGGTTGTGGCCCAATGGCAACCGGCTGCCAAAGCGGCAGGCTAGTGCGCAAAGCTTCATTTGTACATGCACAGGATTTAGGTTGCATGTGCGAAACCATTCCCTCCCACTGCAGAAACTGCTGAAGCCACTACCGCCAGTCCTCAGAACCAAAAAGGTCGGAGACCCCTACTCTATACTGCATTAGTGAACAGACAGTGAAATTTCATTTTAACAGACCAACCAAACATATGTTAAATTGCAAACTATGTACTTCTCAGCAATGTACATAACTTGTATAATTGCTGCAAATAATAAGACATTTATGCAAATTTAACTGTCTCAACCAACTAGTTTGGATGCAGTGGACTTGTATGTTACTTGAAGTAATGAGCATTTGTCCTAAATTTGGTCTGTTGGATCCAGAAGTCCATCAAATAGATATTTGTACATTTGAAGTTTTACTGTACTTGTAAGAAGGCTCTAGCTAGCTCTATTCATAGATATTATGCTGACAACCTGTTTCAGGCACTCACAACACAGATGCCTTCCAGACATGCTGAAACATGGCTTTGTTGACTGAAAATTATGTATGCTGATATTCAAGCTAAGTGGAGAGCAATAGTAAAGGATAATAAATATGTTCAACTCATTAACAAGTAATAGGAAAATATTCCTTTTCTCAGAAAAGTAATGGGATGCTCCTGAGACGAAACAATTGAGTTGTTAATCAACAAAACTTCAAAACTTCCATTAGTAGCAATGTTTATGATCTGTTTATTTTGTGCAATCCCATGGCCCTTCATGTGGTCTTAATATGTGTAATGCTGTATACACTCAAGTTTTAGTTAGGACAGGATTCACAATCTTTTCCAAGAGAACCACTTGCACAACCACTGTATCCATTTTTGGGAGGAAGAGGGAAGTAACTCAACTTCTTCCCTTTTACAAAGAATTTAGGGAGTATTGCTTTGTGCTTCTTTCTTCCACTATTTTTTGCTTGGGATCATCATTCCCTATCTCTACTTCCAGCAGGAAATTGACTACCTATTTTTCCCATCAGCAAGATTATTAGGTTGATTAGCGAGTGGTAAAACAAATAAGCCAGGTGCTATTCCTGTCAGTCAACTGACAAGCAGGGAGTCACTTGCTACTAATGGAGGTAGAAAAAAAGAGAGGCAGCTATCAAGCAAAAAAAAGAACATGTATAGGGGTTATGTTCCTATGCTCAAGCTGGTGCTATGCACATTAAGCAAGCTCAGGAACCTATCATTTTAGTAATGAAGTGGAAACATATAAAAATCCTTTAGACAGTTGAATCCTATATCATAGCACTATTGAGTTAACCACCTTCTGAAATATTGCTTTACAAAGAATCACAAATCCCATATTGAATGTTTAAACTTCTTCAGATAATTTCTCAATCGTGTGAAGGGTGTAAATGTTTATGGGGAGAGGGCCAAGATGTTCTATGTTGGCTACTGGTCAGCCCTCCATCACCCTCAGTTTCAGACCTGTCTTTTTCAAATAGATTCAATTCCCTATAAAACTGTTTTCTTTTTTGTGTCGTGATTCCTTCTGTTTATATTAAGAGTAATTCTTAAACACTCATACATCAAAGTCATAATCACTTACGTGTACTTCAGGATACCTTCTAACTTTGAAGTCCAGATTATGACAGTTTTGTCTGCCGCTCCTGATGCAAAGCGTTTTCCTAGGAAAATTTGAGGAAGCCAATATAAATTAGAATGAACTGTTAATCTAAAACACAGAAATGAACTAAAATTATATATCATTTTCTTAATCTTGCTATAAATGGGACCAGGGATCACCAGTACATAACCATATTTTATATACATATTTATGGTATAGCTTTAATTTACATAATTTTATAAAACACCAGATTTTTTTTAATTAGACCAATTGACAATTAATTGTATTTTTAAATAGAATTTTTCACTGGCGTACAATTTGTACAAATGTATTAATATGATCTCAAATGCACCTTCTAATGTTGGCAAACACCTGCTATCTGTTTAGCAGACTACCAGACCTAAATGCTTCTCAAAAAAGGTTTATTAAATCAATCTTTTTCTCAGTTCATTAAAAAACTTTAAAATGTGTTGTTGATAACTATCATATATTTTTGTTACTGGACATACCCAGCATTTCAAGACTGGTTGAGAAAGTAACATTTAAATGATTATGAAAAGCATACAATAACTATTAATGCATACTTTGTTTCTTTTGTATTAGCAGTCAGCAAATTGGTTGTGAAAAATCTTGGCTATGTGCTAAAAAAATAAATTTGAGACGTCCTGAGTCCCTTGTGCACAGATTCCCAACTGTCAAAAGCAGACACTGTAGTGAAATATGCTAACAACAATAATTCAGTATTGTACTATTTGGAAGTGAAATTATCAGCAATATTTTGAACATACCAAAGTACTTATACTTCTTAAGAGATTTTGATCAGGAGTTGATCAATATTTTGCCTCAGTTAACAAGAGATGCTATATAGATCTTGTATTGGTGACATAAAAAAGACAAATGTAATTGTAAAAAATGTAAATAGTGGATTTCATATTACCATCTTTTGCATATGCTACACAATATACTGTATCCTTATGGGCTTTCAAGGGCTGGATTAATGTTCCATCAGATGTATCATATACCTATACAGATAAAATAACACAGAAAATATAATAGTACAGATGCATAAATGTACTTTAAGACGAACTATTTTAAAACAAAGATAATCTACAGAAAAATGCTCTTAGATCTCCAATTCTATATTGCAAAATTCCAGATGATTCAACATGACAGCAAAGATACCATAACAACATAATACACCAAAACATCTACCATGAATATTATAAACAATGGCACCTAAGGTATACATTATGGAACAATAAAACTCATAGTAAGAGCATAAAGAACATATTAATAATTCAATCATTAATCAGAATAATCATATACTAAAATTGCACAATTCATAATTTCACATTCATCTGTTTTATTTTCCAGCATTTTGAAAGGTACACACTCTATTGGACACCAATACAAAACTTTAATAATAATAATAGTAAAGTTGGAAGGGACCTTGAAGGTCATCTAGTCCAACCCCCTGCTCAGGCAGGAAACCCTATACCATTTCGGACAAATGGCTGTCCAGTCTCTTCTTAAAAACTTCCAGTGTTGGAGCATTCACCACTTCTGGAGGCAGGTTGTTCCACTGGTTAATTGTTCTCACTGTCAGGAAGTTTCTCCTTAGTTCTAGATTGCTTCTCTCCTTGATTAGTTGCCACCGGTTGCTTCTTGTCCTGCCTCCAGGTGTTTTGGAAAATAGCTTGACTCCCTCTTCTTTATGGCAGCCCCTGAGATATTGGAAGGCTGCTATCCTGTCCCCCCTCGTCCTTCTCTTCATTAAACTAGACATACCCAATTCCAGCAGCCGTTCCTCATATGCTCTAGCCTCCAGTCCCCTAATCATCTTTGTTGCTGCCAGCAAGCAGAATCCAAATACCATTTCTACCTTCTGAAATCTTCAAAAACAACCCCATGCAAAGTACATTGCAGATGTCCATTTGCCCACCTAGTAGTTGCCATATACCAGGAGGCTTCCCAGTATACAGGCTTACTTCTTGAGAGATACCATCTCTCACCTGAGACACAACACTGGAAACAATCAGAAACCTGACCAAATCAACAATATCTTGCCTGGCTTTTTCATCGGTCCATTTTGTCTCATTCAGATCCTAATAGCCTTTAGGCAGCAGGACAAGACTTCCATATTATGGCCCGGGGTAGCCCAGGGTAGCAATGGAAAAGTCATCAGCATGTTGAGGACATATATCCTGAACTGACTGATCACTTGTCTCAATGGCTGCATTCAACAAACAGAAAGGTAATGAAGTCCTGTAGCACCCCATCACCCCATCAGTTCACTGGGCTGATCTCACCTCCCCTATAACTACTAACTGAAACCACCTGCTAAAAAGAACTATTACTATAGAACAGCGGTTCTCAACCTATGGGTCGCGACCCCATTTGGGGTCGATCGACCATTTCACGGGGGTCGCCAAGCAAGGCTGTCCGCCATTTTTTCCCCCTTTTCTGGCGGGTGCCTTACCTCCCTTGGGCTGGGCCAGCTGGTGGTCGGCCTGCTCCGTCTCTGCCGCTTGCCAGCTACGCCTCGGCCGGCGCAGGGGGCGAAACCACGCATGCGTGGCGCTCCCGGGCAGGGAAAGTCCTTGACTTACGACCGGTTGGGTAGTCCTCGACTTACGACCGGTTTAGTCCTCGACTTACGACCGGTTTAGTCCTCGACTTACGACCGGTTGGGGGTCGCGGCATTAAAAAGGTTGAGAACCACTGCTATAGAACAATGACTCCAATCATTACCCAAATGAAACAGGCAATATCATCAGTGCTAGTCCACTGATGGTGTTACCTAGTTTGGGTAATGAAACATCTGCATGAAAACAAGCAAGCTCAGAGAGCACCAAGGACCCCTCATGTCAACCCTAAGTTACAAATATTCTCCTTTATTAATGACTGAATTCAGCATCCAAATAATCCACCTTTTCTAAGGTATTTTCTAATGCCTCTCTGCTACTCTCAAGTAAACAACCTCCCCATCCCCATCTCCCAAGCAAGTTTATAATCCTGGGATTGCTTGGTAATATTCTGTCTAAGTATTAACACAATTTCAAATATTTTTTCTAATGTAAATCTCTTTTAGGTCACATATTGTAATTTTAAAAATCCTCATACCAGCAATCTGTTTCCGGATGCAATTATTAGTTGTGTTCCATCAGGCTTAAAGGCAAGATCATAGATACTGTGAAAACAAAGAATGTTGTTAAAAGGCAAATTCTCTTATCTACTTATTTGTTATTTTCATGAGATAGGTCATCAATCTACAAAACAGTTGTATAAAGTATCAATGTGGCATGGTTGGTTTTAGTTTAGGATACTGTGTGGACCCAATAAGTGCCATGGCCCAATTATTATACATACTTTCTGTATATGTATGTATATACGTACAACTAAATTATCCTTTATTCATTCTGTTTAAGAAAAACGTGGATTAGTATACTTTTTCATTTATCTAGGTATTTATTCCATTTTTACCCCCTAAAAGTCTTGCGATTGATTGCCAGCAATTATGTAGCATCTTTGAGATCGCATAACAGAAGCCCGGGAGAGGCATATGTTATTATTTAAGTTATAAACAGAGAGCAAACCCCCCACATTCATACACACTGATAAAGTTATCTAATTGGGTCATGAAATATCTGCAAGCAAAACAACTAAGCTCAGAGAGGACCATATACTCCACAGTTCAACCCCGAGTTATATATATTCTCTTGTTTCATTAACTTCTATGTCATGTAATTTTTTTTTTATTATTAAAAGTTTTATGACATTTACAAAATAACCCCCCACCACTTCCCAGAGCTGTTCACAGGGTTACAAATATATTAATCATAATCTAAATAACATTATCCAACTAATTATGTAACCAAATCTATAACACACTTTAACTCCCTTTTAAAATAAATTTAGATAATTTAAAATTAAACACAATAATAAACAAATAATCAACTTGATTATTAAACAAAATTACTACTCAAAATAATAATAATATGAATATAATAAAATATAATAAAAACTATAGAAAATATAATAAAATATTCACAATAACAATACTGTAAAATTTACTCAAACACCAAATGGAACTTTTCAGTCCCATATTTATTCTGAATATAATCTATCCATCTTCTCCAAACCGAAATATATCTTTCCTGTGTTTGATCCTTTAAATAAGCAGAAATCTTAGCCATTTCTGCTAAATTTGACACTTTAAGAGACCATTCTTCTACAGTAGGCAAACGATCCGTCTTGTAAATTTAATAAATACATTTTATTGGAATTATTTAACATAAGCCCTGACGGAATAGAAAGTTTGGAAAAGGCACACGCGCGAGATGAAAGAGCACAGGGTAGTAGCGGTCCCTCTCAAGAGTCCTCCTGCTCAATGCAACTCTCTTCTTCCCCGTTATCCTCCCCAGCCCGGTTCCCGAGAGAGGATCGCCTCTTACCACTGCTCGACCTTATCCCTCCAAGTCAACGCAGCTCGCATGTCGTCCCCTTTATGTGCATCGCCCTCGCCGGCACCCAAATCTCACTCCTTTTTTTTTTGTTTGTATTTATTGACGCAGGACGCCAGCCGGCCTCCCAAGGCAACACGCATGCGCACTCCTCTTTAAACGCCCGCGAAGGTTCAAGGAATGCTCCGTGCGCACGCGCGATCAGCCCTCCCCCCCCCCGCAGCGTAGTCCGCGCATGTCTTGAGTTCTTCGCCGAGCCTTTCAGCTGCTGCTTCCAATATCCCGCGGAAGAGAGGAAAGGTAGTGCCGCGAAAAGAAGGCGGAGACGATAGCAAAAGTGCGCTTGCGTCATCGGGGGGGGCGTGGTCAAGCGAAGCTACGGGTTTTTGTTTTTCCCTATCCCCTTCTTATGAAAAAGATCATTAGACTGCTATTTTCCGGGACGAGGTTGTAAGAGTTTAAAGTGCGCATGCGTTCAATGAAGACGTATATGGTAAGAATTGGCGCCTTCTGCGGGATGTCGGTCATGATGTTAGAGCAGGAAGGAAAGGAGCTCTTTGGGATCAGGTAAGGATTTTTCACTGGAGGAAACCGAGGAGAGATGGAATTTATTATGATAGTCATTAGATTGTGCCAGGCTTGGCCTCAGTGATGTCATAAGGTAAGTGTTCTGTCGATTGAGTTTGACAATGATGCGTGTTACATTATAGCGTACCATGTTATAATGGTGATGGTGGTCTCCGTTTTCTCGGGTCGTTCTCAGGTCTTATTTAATAGATTACTTGTTGCTCTGCGGTGCTCAGTTTGTATTGATAACAGGCAGCACCTAGAAAAGATTGCCTGTTTGTTCTGCAAAGTATCTCTCGATTTCCCGAAGAGTAAGAAGAAAACCGAAGCTGCAGCATGGGAAAAGTGCTCTCTCTGTACGGCAGCAAGGGAAAATTAGCAATTGTTTTTGTACGAGACCCATTCAGCAAAATATTTTTTCTGCCAGCAGGCATACAAAGAATTCAACTGCATTGTCTATATATTTGAAGATGCAATTTGCTAGAAGATAGAAGCAAAGCTGCTTGCCTTATGAAAGTAGAAATTGCATTACTGTATTAGATAGATCTGACCAAAATTCATAATGCCTAGGAATCAGTCTGCGCCTGGTAGAAAGTCACTAAGGTAGTTAGTTAAAATGTTGTACAGGAGTAGAGAACACAAATTCAAGTGTCTGCTTGGCCAGGAAGCTCATGGTGCAACTTTAAGCTAGTAATTTGCTTTCAGTTCAACCTTACCAGGATTGTTAAAATGATAGGAGAAACCTTATAATTACCTTGAATTTCTTAGAACAATGTTTCTTCACCCCCCCGGGCAACTTCCATATCTGAATTTCAACTCCTAGAATTTTCTACAATGGCCACATTGGCAGAGGAATTTTGGGAGCTGAAGTCCACCCATCCTGGAGACATCCAGGATGGGAAACACTGTCACAGAGTGAGATAATAAAACTAGATCAGAATCTCTTACTAGAACTCTTATTAATTTTCTATGACTCCCATTCCAAAACCAAAACACTGACAAATGTTTGGAACTAAAGATATATAGGAGCTTATCTTACACCAGTGAGTACTTTCACTTGGAATGGGGAAAAAAAAGTACAGTAGAGGAGGATGGTGGAAAGAAATGCAGGGGGAAAAACATTTTAAATTATGTAAAGTTAAAAAAAGATTCTGTACAAAAGAGTGGCTTACAAAAAATGGTCCTGTTATATTTATTGACAGTGATATAAGTGACGCACACACGACCAAGTTACAAGCAAAGAGAAAGAATTATTTATAACAGTAGTAGAAGAAAGCTTGAAGCCAACATTGAAAGTCCAGTGAAGTGTAATGGGAAGGAAGGAGCAGTATCTTTAGAATTTCCAGTCTGTTATCAAACACTTCCAGAAGAATGGGAGAATACAATAAAGCAAAGATAAACTGGTAAAACTTCAGGAAAATATATTGTTTGCTCTATCAGGTAATCCCAGTTGCCCCTCTTGCGTTTTTACTTCTGATACAGCCTGTTGCAGTGTTGGGAAAGCATTCAATGATAGGATACTTTTTGCCAAAAACTATGTATCGTATATATAAAAAAATCTACAGTAACACTGCTTTAAAAAGTGTTTGTGTTTCAGGAATATTAACATGTTCCATTCTGTGCTCATAATATATTCACAAATATAATATTCGCAAATACACCATTTCCTTTGATTGTTTACAAAATATGCTTAATACTTGATCTACACCATGTTCATCTGGTGAAGTCCAGTCTATTTTGTAAACTCTGTATATCATCATCATTAGAGTTGGAAGGCACCTTGGAGATCTTCTAGTCCAAACCTTGCTCAAGCAAGAGACCCTGCTTGATATAATTATTATTATATAATATATAATATGTATTAGTATTATAAATATAATTATAAAACGTATAATTATGCATTGCACATTTTATCTTTTAATTGTAGTTCTCAAGGCTACTTCCCTGGCATCTCTATTTGGTAAATGTGGTTATAAATTGTTCTTGTATTACTGTTTCAATTTTTCTTTCCAAATGGTAATTTATTATGTATATTATTTTTCCATAATGACTATGATTATTATTAATAATTAAACATATGCCTCCTGACTCACCAACTCTGGGTGGCTCACAACAATCAAAGAAATTGCAATAAAATCAATACAGCATAAGATAAAAGATGGCAAATGCGATGAAGCTTAGATTGCTTAGATTGTTTTTGTTTACATACATGTTTTTTACCCAAAATTATGAACAATTTATTGATCGGATTGTTTTTCTCTCAATGCTCAAGGACTCAGATTCAGATCTAAACGTGCTCTTTTGAATTACTTTGAAGAGGACAAAGACATCATTGTTACAGCAGAGGATTTTGATTTTACTATGGCTGTTCAGAGGAATACACGGTTAAGAACCAAGAGATCTTCTACCAGAAATGCAGGGACAGAAATTGAGCTTTGCATTTCTAGGAGTCCAGTTTCACTCCCTGGATTAGGAAACGGTGAAGGAGATTGTAAATCTTCTCTAGAAAGTAACTTGGGGCTTCGATCCAATACTGGAGAACCAGAAATTCCTGCTACCTGTTTGCAGGATGGGCCCAGTACGGGAGATATTTCTAAGGACTGTTTTTTCAAAAGTGATGAAAATGGTACTATTCGAAGAAAGGTTCCAATTAGAAAATGTAAAAACTCTTCTGAAATAAGGAATGTCACTGATGGCCAAAACAAAATACAGCATCTATCAGTACGTAAAAAACAGACAGGACGCAGTAAACGTGCCATATGTAAGAACAAAATGTGTGTACTTAATAGTGATACCAGTGACAACAAAGTATGCCGAAGAAGCTCAAGGAAAAGAAAAATATGTTTTAAGGATGAAATGTTGTTTGAACCAAACACAGAGCAGAATGATAAACAGATTGAACCTTTCTTAGAACACCAAACAAGCACGGAAATATTAAAATATACTGAGAGTTCTTGCAGCGGAATCACGACAACTGCTAATAAAAACTGCATTTCAATAGCAGAAATGCAAAGAAATGGGATTGCTTCAGAGAGTGCAAGTGAACAGAGTGCTTCCACTATGGATGTTACTGTTTCCCAAATGTGCAGAGAGAAACCTTTTACATCAGCCAAAGGTATGTGTTTTATGTATTTATTTTTCAAGAATGTCTATATTACCTCTCCTCCAAGACTTCAATTGATTTACAAATTTAAAAAAAGCCAGTAAAGGTGCTTGCTGCATCTCTGGGGAAAAAGCAGAAGTTGTTCCACTTCAGAAAAGGATTAGGTCTGTGTCCCTTTGATCCCTTCTGAGGATGGGACCTTAAACCAGGGGTCCCCAACCCCCGGTCCGCAGATCAGTACTAGGCCGTGACATGCCAGCAGCTGGGCCGCGCAAACAAGCAAAGCCCCATCCACAAGATGCAGGCAGCACACAAAACCACGCATCCTCCGGTCCGCGGAAAAACCTCTCTCCACGGAACCGGTCCCTGGTGCCCAAAAGGTTGGGGACCTCTGCCCTAAACAACCACTCATCCCTTCAGAACATATAGACTATGCAGATTCCACCCGAGGAGATGATCTGTAAGGTAACCCACGGACCAATCATATAGAATTTTATTAGTATTTCATAGTCAGGCTCTTTTATAATATTAGTACAATTATTGTAAAGAAAGAAAAGGGATCTTCTTAGTTCTTGACTCATGTAGTCCCCCCACTTATGACCAGTCACTTAATTATAATGAACTCCCAAAAATACTTATGACCCGGATTTGAAGTTCCAACAGCCAGGGTTCCCCTGCAGTCACATGATCATATGTTAGGTGCTCGGCAACCATCCACATTTAAAATATTTTTTGCCAGAAAAAGCTGTTTACTTCCATTTTCTGGCAAAAAATGCTCATTACAGACACTGAGTTCACTTAACAATGTTTCCTTAATAACTATGGATATTTGCTTAATGACCATCTCAAAAGTTGTAAAATCAGGTTAGTCATGTGATGACCAACAGGACTTACAATTGTCACTGTGGATTCAGTTATGGTTGTAAGTCAAGGACTACCTGTATTCCTTAGAGGTTGGGTATACTTGCATGGAGTGAAAAAAAGGGAAACAATCTAAAACACACAGACACACACACACTCCCGCTTAACCTACCTTCTTCCTGAAAACCAGATCTGGATAGTCAAAGAGGCAATGCTAGTATTGCAGAAATAAGGGATTATTGTTCTGTGCGTATCTTCTGTCCACAAAGAGCATAATTAAAACATTTGCATTTTTTTACTTGCTTTTGTTTTTCATTTTGCTTTTCTGCAATTAGAGAGCCATACTCAAAGAACCCAAGTGGAAAGGCGGAAAACAAGTCCATATTTTTCCAGAAAATTAATCAAAGAAGGTAAAAATGTTTTATAGGAAAATGCTTTGTGGAAAATTAGCATACTTATTTTTTTTAAAATAATTCTAATAGAATTTGCAATCTGATACTGTATTTATGTGGAAGCAGATTAAATTATTTTTATATTTGCACAGTAAAATGTAAGCAGAAATAAGTATAAATACTTATAGTTGTCTTTATGGGTAAATGAATAAGGGTAATATTTGGATGCATGACTTATAAACAATAGAATAATTTCAAATGTGTTATACGATATCAGTAGCTGTTCTGTTTCCAATGAAGATAGAATGAAGGGAGTAATCATCTGTGTATTAAATCATCCCTCCTGAAGAGATTTGGTCAGAGTTACACTGATTGGGTTCAGATGTAATGGAAAACTATTGTTTCCAACACGAGCAATCCCCTGGCACGTGGCTCTTATTCATGAATTGTAAGAACAGAAGGTTTTCTTATGGCATAGAGTGGTGGAATATAATTTAGGTTTTTAGAAGATTTTTTCTTTTCTTTTATATATTTTACCTACTCATGTAGAATAATATACTTTGTGGAGTTAGAGATATTAATATTTGTTTACTTATATCTGAATATTATCCTGGGATTAGGTTTGGGAAGTCCGGGGGGGTGGGGGGTTTTTCATATAGCATTGTGTAGTATTTGTGAATTTTTTTTTTATGATGAAAAATAATAAAATTTTATATTGAAAAAAAAAAGAAAGAAGGTTTTCTTATGATTTTAAAGAAACAATCATTCTCTACTAATAAATTAAGAACTGTGATTTATGTAAAATTCCAGCTGCTGAATTTGATTGAGGATTAGACCATAGCTTCCGATTGTTCTCATTAAGAAAAACTTAACAACCATGGTTCTTAATAGTTTCTCTTCACAAGAGAAAAGGAAAGTTTTAACACTGCCAGGCATATTTTGCTTCCTGTATTGCCAGTCTAACAAGCATCTAAACAGTGTCAGAAGGAAGCTGATTTTTTTATTCATCTGATCTCTCTTTAGAACTTGAAAAAGCAACCCAGACTCTCTTTGCCGCTATAGAAGAAGTAATTGTAGACAATAAAAGTAAATTATGGTCACTGTTTTTTTGTATGCGTGCTTAGCTCCAAGTCCACCAAGAAGGAAAACTTTCAGGAAATGGACTCCACCTCGTTCTCCTTTTAATCTGATTCAGGAAACTCTGTTTCATGATCCATGGAAACTTCTGATTGCAACCATATTTCTGAACAAAACCTCAGGTAAATAAGGAACTAATCACAACCACTTCTTGAATTCCCATGTATGGAATTGTTTCCCTATGGTTCAATCCAGTGCTATTGGGACATGTGCAATTCATTTTGCAGAGAAGTTAAAACAAATTTCCCAGGGAGTGCTAATCAGTTTGTAAAGTGCCATGTAAGCGTTTCTGTCCAAATTATGATTTGATGTATTGCTAGTGAATGTGGATTTGCTTCCTAAGAAAATGGCTATCATCCAGCTGGTAAGGAGAACCAGAAAGAGGACAGAATTGAGCTTAAGTTATGCAAAGTAAATTATAGATAGATAGATAGATAGAGAGAGAGAGAGAGAGAGAGAGAGAGAGAGAGAGAGAGAGAGAGAGAGAATTTAAAAATCAGCTGATAAGTGTTATGACCATATTGACAATATAAACCATAGGGCTGCTTACCACAACACTGATTTTCTGTCTGAAATTATGTGTAGGGAACTGTGAATCCTGTACATAAGTTGTAATAATATGGCTAAAAACTGTCAACAGGTTTGTGCCAAGTTACTTTTGTGCAGGAAAATCTGTCTTTTGAGAAATTGCAGCCAGCTTTGCAAATTCAGTGCAAATGTTGTTGTTCACAGATTCTTATTTTTGCCTAGGAAAGATGGCTTTCCCTGTGCTGTGGGAATTTTTTAAGAAATATCCTTCACCAAAGGTAGCAAGAACTGCCAACTGGAAAGAAATGTCAGAATTGCTTAAACCTCTTGGCCTATATGAACTCAGAGCAAAGACCATTGTCAAATTCTCAGGTAATATGGTATCTATAATCCATATGTTTCATGTATATTATCTCTTAAAATCTTGATACAGTTCTTTAATATATACCAATATTTTTATTTCTTATTGTGGTTAGGAGATCAAAAATGAGAGAAGATAATTTGCCAAAGGCCTCTTAATAAATTCATGACTGAGACATGAAGTGGAAACTTGTTCCATATATTTGAAGTCATTACCATTTAGCGCAGACATGTCAAACACAAGGCCCGGAGGCCGGATGCGGCCCGCGAAGTGGTTTCATGTGGCCCGCGAAGCCATCCTGGAAACAGTGAGGGAATGGCCCCCGCTGCCTTGGCCCTGGCCCAGGCTGGCCGGGAGGGAGCCAATGTACAATTTTGTGGTGGCCATCTATGCTGAAACGCATTCAGTCTTAGCTCCACAAGACCGTCTGGAAACAGCGAGGAACCAGCCCCTGCTGTGTCGGCCCAGCCCCCGGGGTGCATGCTGGGGAGGTGTCACCCTTTGTGAGGAATGAAGAAATGGACCATGCCTTGGTGCTTGCCCCGGCCCCACCCCCTTCTGCCAGAGACCCTCAGATCTGTCCCACTCCTGCCCAGGCCCCCACAGGCACCCTTGACGCGAACGATATAGAGCTGGCCATGCCCACCCAGTAGACTACACCCACTCCATCCACGCCCACCCAGTAGGCCGCACCCACCCGGCCCCCCTGAGGGCAACCGTAATGCTGATGCGGCCCTCAATGAAATTGAGTTTGACACCCCTGATTTAGCACCTCTTGTAAATTGTGATTCAAAAAAACATGTATACACAATCTCTATAATCTCTATTCATGAACTTTTTCATGTTTTTTTATTTCTGTATTGATACTTTTAAAATTCTTTTGTTATTCTTAGAACAGTTTGGAGAGTTTGGCATTGGAATATTTTAGTAATACGGCCTTTTTCAATTTGCTGAGAAATTATTTGGATATAGAAGTGAAGTGCACAAATCATCTGTGTTACTTATGAGTATTCTATTTTTGTTCAGTTACTGATAAACAAGCTCATACTTTATCAAAGTTTTTATTTCTTATAGTTTTTATAAATGAATAATTACTCTTTAAGTCTTATAATACATATTTCATAAACTTAAAATCAACAGAATTTAGTCCAGCTTTTTATTATGACATCTTTATTTTTTGTTCCTTAGATGAATATTTGGTTAAACAGTGGAAATATCCAATTGAATTACATGGGATTGGAAAATATGGAAATGATTCTTACAGAATCTTCTGTGTAAATGAATGGAAAGAGGTAATAGAGGGTCGTGTGTTTTTATTTCATGAAAATAATTGAAAGCATAATAATTTCAGCAATATTAATATATTAATATTGTTAATATTAATTGCAGCAATCTGTAACCTAGAAATAATGCAAGAGTTATAATTACAGCTACATACATGGATCATATGAATTAGAACTGCAGAAAATAACAGGATCTTGTGCTCTTCTACATAGCAATTTTTAAAAAACTATTATAAGACTGGAAAATCCTTTTTGCCTTTTGCCCTGTTGTGTCTTAAAAAACAACAATTGTTAGCTCTACAAAGTATTTTTAATATCACAGACTAATAAATAAAACAGAACCCTCCATACTTCTCTCATAGTTATCTTAGAGGTTTTGTGCTAATAAACAGTTTTGCTCTAGGATAGAGAGGGGTTTTTTTATACTTCAATAAATGCATATGAAATTACAATAAAATGTGCAAAATGGGCTTCAGCTGTGTATGAAAATACACTAGAGTGGTATTAGATTACTGATGCACTGATTAGGTAAAACATGTTCATTTCTCTTTCAGGTACAGCCACAAGACCACAAACTGAACGTTTATCATTCCTGGCTGTGGGAAAACCATGAGAAATTAAATATTAATTATTAGCTCTGTATAATCTCTTCGCCTCCCCTTTCTCACTTTTTAAGCTGTTTTTTTCTTCTATCCCACTTGATTAATTATAAATATAAATGTTCTTTTTATATGCCTGTTCAGAATTTATTAAATTCCATTATTCTATATAATTTTGCTTAAAAGTGATGTTTTTCATTTTCACTCCTTTGATCATGGAAATTTTAAATACTGAAGTTTGTTTAGTGTAATACATCAGAACGCAATAATCCAAGGCTCTATACAATTTACAATTTAGCAAGCATCTAGAGATGCAAATTCAGGTTACCGAGCCACCCCTCTGAAGAGGCTTCCTCTACTGCAGAGGTGTCAAACTGCCAGCCTGCGGGATGCGTCATGACAAAACCGCGCCCACCCCATTGCTGGCAATGGAAAAGTCGCGATACGTTGCGACACGTGACGCTGCGAGTTTGACACCTCTGCTCAACTGGTTGCTGTTTCTCATTCAGATTGGATCAGGGAGATGGTGATGGTAAAAAGAAACCAATCTCAAGGTGTGAATCTAGCTATTCTAACAGCTCCCATCCAAATCTGGTATTATTTACGATAGGTCTGTATCTCATGGGCTTTCTGATAGCAAATCATGTTACAAGATAGGAAGCCATGCCGATGAATTTAAAACAGAGTTTTTATTGTGATTAGAATCTGTGGCTTGTGGAAGAAAGCATCACAATTCAATACTGTTATGTTTCTGAAGAGGTAGAAGGACTGATGAAATGCCAAATTAGTTTTGTCCTCATTTTAGTCCCCTACATAGGTATCAAATCAAGTCTTTTTTTTCCCCATATTTGCTACCATTTTGAACAGCAAAATAGTTGCAGTCTCTAACTTAATATTGTATCTGATTTTTAGGTGGGATTTATCATTTCAGTGCTTTAGTTTAACAATTTGGCAGTAACCAGGAAAAGCTTAGTTTATGATAAACCTTGATCCAGTCGCTGGTTCACAACAATGTGTCAACTTATACAATATTATATCCAGCTATTTTGGCTTGCAAACCATAATTGAAGAAGCACGCAAGCTATTCCCGTCCCTGGAACTTGGTATAGAATAGATCAGGGGGTCTTCAAACTTGGCTCTTTTATGACTTGTGGACTTCAGCTCCCAGAATTTCTCAGCCAACGTGCCTGGCTGAGGAATTTTGGGAGCTGAAGTTCACAAGTCATAAAAAGGGCCAAGTTTGAAGACCCCTGGAATAGATGGAACCGCGATTAGCGCGATAAAGCCACCCCATAAATAGCTATTCCTCTTAAGATCCAGCTGCACATGTCATGAATGGAGGGGTCGTCAACACATGACGCAAGCTAGTAGTTACTCGGTTACTGTGGTGCTGCTATTAATTCCCCGCCCCGGCCCTAAAAGGGGGACGGAAGTGGGGAGGGGGAGGGAGCGCCGACGCGGGAAAGGCCGGCACAAAATTGACACGGGCGTCCCCGGGCTTTGCGACACAACGTTCGATCTTCTCCAGCTGCGCCAATCAACTGCAAGCCCGGCTGCCCGCCCGTTGCCTTGGTGCCCGCCAAAACCCATTTTTGCCTTGTGCTCTAATGGCGGTGCGTTAAGCGAGAGCGGGGCGTTGTAGTTCGGTCAGGGGTAGGCAACCTCGGCTCTTTTATGACTCATGGACTTCAACTCCCAGAATTCCTGAGTCAGCTATGCTGACTCAGGAATTCTGGGAGTTGAAGTCCATGAGTCATAAAAGAGCCGAGGTTGCCTACTCCTGAGTTAGGTCATTTTGTCCCCTCGCAGCTGAGAGGGAGAAAGCGCGGGCGAAGGGAACGAGGATTCTTCCCTCCTCCTGCTTTTTTTTCTCTTTTTCCCCCCGACTCCAGAATTGTAGAGAACGGCGGGCTCTTCCTCCTGTCTTCTGCACAGCCCAGTAAACAGCGCCTGTTGTTTTTTTTTTCCTGGTCCGAAGACGCCGAGGGTGAAGTTTCTGCGCTAGACACGTCGCAATGTCGGGCAAAATCGACCAGTTTAGCTGGGTATCTCAAAGCACGAGAAACCGGAGTGAAATCTCAGGGACTAGTTACATATCGCAATCTCTTTACGAGTCCATTTCTTCATTTCTCCGGTGCGTAGAATGCAGCACGGGTCACCTCCCGATTTAGAAAGCTCTCTCTCTCTCTTTAGAAAAGATTTTTGTTTTCGCCAGGGGTAAATAAATAGGGTTAATCCGATGTGATTGCAGAAATCGGAACGGTCGCTAGGTGGGAGCAAAGAGTGAGAAGGGCTGTGGAGATTCTCAAACATCCAGCACGGGTCCCAGAGATGCTTTTTCAGGAGGCAATTGGACTTTTTTTGGGGGGGTGGCGGGGTTCCCCTTTTCGCTTCTCATCCCAATTCTGAAGAAGCTTCTTGGGTGAGAAGCGAAACGTTTTCAAGGACAAAACCAGGCCAGTTGCCTTTTGGAAAAGCCCCTTTGGGACAAAGAGTAAGAAGGTTCTTTCCTCTATTTTCTTGGCATTGAATGGCAGGCTTAGAATGAATAGGTTTTAAGAGCCAGGGGATTTCTTTAGGAAACCAGTTTGGTTTAGTGCAGTGGTTCTCAACCTGCGAGTCGGGACCCCATTTGGGGTCGATCAACCATTTCATGGGGGTCGCCAAGCAAGGCTGTCCGCCATTTTTTTGTCCGCCATTTTTTCCCCTTTTCCGGTGGGTGCCTTACCTCCCTTGGGCTGGGCCAGCTGGTGATCGGCCTGCTCCGTCTCTGCCGCTTGCCAGCTACGCCTCGGCCGGCGCAGGGGGCGGAACCACGCATGCGCGGCGCTCCCGGGCAGGGAAAGTCCTCGACTTACGACCGGTTGGGTAGTCCTCGACTTACGACCAGTTTAGTCCTCGACTTACGACCGGTTTAGTCCTCGACTTACGACTGATTTAGTCCTCGACTTACAACCGGTTGGGGTCACGGCATTAAAAAGGTTGAGAACCACTGGTTTAGTGGTTAAGGCACTGGGCTAGAAAGTGGGAGAGGATGCCTTAGTCATGATATCCAGCTGGGTGACATTGGGCCAGTCACTCAGCCCAGCCTACAATGTGGTTGTTGTGGGGAAACTATGAGGAGGAAGGTGTGTTTTTGGTATGTTAGCCTCCTTGAGTTATTTGTAGAAAATAATAAAGGTGGGATAAATAAATAAAGCCATCTCCAGTCCACTAGTAAATTTTTTACACAACAGTGTCCCCAAACAGATGCCCTCCCTACATGGGAGATTGTAATTTCAGGCCCTGCCAATCAAGATTGGAAGCATTCTGTTAGCCACAGTTCATATGCCTGGACCCATCAAGTTCAATGCAAGAGCAGGAACTTTCAGAGGTTTCTGTCCCAGATCTACCCGGAGCAACACTTTGGAGTCTACCTGGAAATTTTTAATGCAATCTTTTTGACACTCTTAAGCTTTGTCCTTTCTCATTTGGTCTTTGGGAGGAATATGCAGAAACATCACTTTTGCACTGTGGCCTCATTTTTACCTAAGAAATGAAAGCTGCCTTCTCATAGATAGATTTTATCCCATATCTATAATTGCTGAAGAAATCCATATCTGTAAATATCTGCTGAGATCTTAGGTTGATTATATATATATTTTTTCTATCCCCCAAGAAAACAAAAATTAATGTTTACAGAAAATATTTTCAGGTGAACCATTAGGTATGTTTATTTTATTTTTTATTGTATCTTATTTTTTTTAAAGAATGATGGATGGGTGAGTGGTACTCATGATTTTGATTCTACCCAAATTCCTTCTTTTCAGTGAAAGTGAAAGTGAAAGTGACTCCATCGTAAATGAAGAGCCTGAAGAATCCCCCTCAGAGGGGATTTTAAGCCATTGCTTTAAACAGTATAAATTCAGAAATGAATATCCCTATTATTCTCTTAAATTGAAACCAAATAGATTTGGCCGGCCTAAATCTAGACGGCGTATTCATATTGCGCCACCTATGGACAGTGTAGTTCCTAGTATTCACAAGCCTCGGCCACCTGTCCCCAGTGAAGCGGAGAAAGTTCAGGAGTTAAGGGCACCTCCAGAGGCCCAGGACAGCATCTCCACTGAGGAGAGCGACCTGCTAAATATGGAAGCTTGGATTAAGGAGCGAAAAAAACTGCGTAATCTGTTGGAGAACTGTGTAAATCTGGAGGAATGGTTGACTGAAAAGAAGCCCCTCACTCAACAAGAAGAAAACATCCTGAGAAAAATAAAAGGAGAGAAGGACGCTAAAATTCAAGCCGAGTTGCTGGCTCTCCAAAGTGTTAAGGTAAGCATAGTAGGAGGTTAGCATGGTGTCATGGTGCAGAACCGATGACTTGACTTTCCAGATGTTTCTGAACTGCATTGGCAAGCTAACCCATCCAGCAGGAAGAATGGCATAAGTTGTTCCTCAGCCACATCTGGAAGGCTCCACTTGTGGATTAGAGTTAGGGACTATAATGGGGGAGAGTCAGTTAAAAGTCCTTGTTATCCATGATGTTCCTGAGGATGACTACAAGCCACCTGTACAACCAGTCTTTTTCAGTCCAGCCTACGTCTGAGGGCTGTATTGAGGATAAGGCAAGAACAACAAGCTTTTTAGAGGAAGGACAGCATAAAAATCTAATATGTAGATAATTACAATGTCCCAGGAACTCAATCCTCTGGATTGTCATCGTGCCTCAAAATTATACCTCACTTTTCAGGCAGGCTTCATACCAAGCCCAGCAATAAATCTTGGCACTATGGGCACTACATTTTGTATTCAGCAACTTGCTTATAGTAGTAGCACAAAGGCATGGCTATATGAAGAGATGATAAAGAAGCCATATATGCAAAGAGTATCTGTCTATTGCTGAATCCAGAGACCAAGCCCTGTGTATCTGTCTTTTCCAGATTTAAAGCCTTTTCCTCCTTATCTTTTTGAGTCAGCAGACTTTGGAAACATTTTGTTCCTAGTCTTGAAAGAGAATACAGTGTATTTGTGTAGACTTGGTGTTTATATACAGGTTGTCCTCGAGTTAATGACTGTAAAGGAGACTGGAATTTCTAAATCATGACAATCGTAAGTCAAGGCACCCACATGGCCAACCTGATTTTATGACCTTTTTTTTGCAGTGGTTGTAAAATGAATGTCGCAGTATTAAAATGTGTCTATTCATTCTTTTGGCCGTTTTTTGCCAGAAACCAGCAAAAAAAATGTAAATTGTTGTTATTTAACTGTGGAACAATGCAACTGGCCGTAAAAGCTAGTTGCCAAGCTCCCAGAATGCAGTCATGGAATTGTGGGAAGAGGGGGTACTACCATCAGAACTCTGGAACTTGGTGGTAAGTATCATTTGGGGGAGGCATCATAATTTTGAACAGTTGCTACGCAAATGTCATTAAACGAGGACTACCTATAGTTGTTCTCTCTGCCTAAATTTTATTGGATCCCGTCTTCTGATTTCCTTTGCAGCAAATATAAATACAATTATAAAATTATCTCTTACTCTGTTATTACCAAAGTGCTTGAATTAATGAATTTGACCTGTGAATGCAATTAGTGAAGCCACAAAATGAGATAAAAATAGGACATATGTCAGACAAGTTGTCTATTTGTTTTTTGCCTTCAGTAATATATTCACCAATTTGCTTGTGTTTTGCAATACAAGTGATGGTTGGCTGATCGACTGAACAACTAACCAAGTCTTTGCATTTCTGCGTCGTCAAAACGAAGTTGAGCATAATCCTTTAAAATGTTGGATGTCTTTCCGCAGACCGCACCCAAGAGTGAACCAGTGAAAACTACGCCTCTTATTCGGGCTCCATATCCGCCATCTATTATTACACTACAAAATCTTCTGCATAAGCAAAAACTCAAGCTTGTGGATCTCTTCAAAAAAGCTGACAGGAGCAGGACAATGAAATTCAAAAGAGTGGATTTTCTTAGAATTATCCAGGAGGTAGGTGGAAAAACCTTACACTCCCTAGTTGTTGATTTTGGTGGCTTTGAGTCACTGTTGACTCCTGCAGACTGCCTGGATAAGTCCCTGAATTTTTCTTGGCAAGATTTTAGAGGTTGGTTTGCCAAAATTCCTTCTAGGGTTGAGAGTGACTGGCCAAGCTCAACTCGTTGGATATCAAGGATATCAAGATAAGAGCAGAGTTCACAGTGTCCCATTTCTAGCCTACAGAAGTACCTTAACCACTGCATCACAGTGGCTATCATAATCACTAGTTAGATCAGCATAAATGTAGGGATTCTTTCTTGATGCCTTAATAGGGAAAAATTGCACATTGAGTCAATAAGTGCTTTTATTTAGTCATTAACTTCACTGACAATATATTTTTTTTTCTCCGTAGATCATGAGGGGAAGGGAGCATTTTGGCTTAGCATATTGAATACCCTCCATTGTGATTTATTAAAACGTGTTAAGCTAGATGTGGGAAGCCTATGAGAAACATGGAATCCCCAGCTCTTATTTTGCAGTTCTGAGTGCAATTCCACATCATATTGCCAAAATACAACAGTAAAGCCATCAATATTTAGTTATATGATTCTCTCTTTTTTGGCCATTTCAGAGGTTTAAAAGTTTCATAATGAGTATTGTTGTTGTTCAGTCACTAAGTCATGTCCGACTCTTCATGACCCCATGGACCATAGCACGACAAGCTCCCCTGTCCTCCATTGTCTCCTGGAGTTTGCCCAAATTCTGTTTATTGCATCAGTAAGACTATCTAACCATCTCAGCTTCTATTCTTTACTTCTTTTGCCTTCAATCTTTCCCCACCTCAGGGTCTTTTCCAACGACTCCTCTCTTCTCATTAGGTGGCCAAAGTACTTGAGCTTCAGCTTCAGTATCTGTCCTTCCAAATCAATCCCAAATCAGGGTTGATTTCCTTTAGGATTAACATAATGAGTATATCAAGACTTAAAACTGGCTTTCAGAAAACAATTTAAACATTTTAAAATGTGATTGCTCAGTTGTCCTCAGTGAATTACAGTTAATTGAATAAATCACAATTAGTTTGGTTTGCATAACGACTCAAAATTATTTATTAATTTTTATCCTGTTTTTTTACTTTATGCAAGGGCAATGTGTTTGCCGCCCTGAGTTATTTACGAGGGCCATTCGGAAATAAACCTCCGTTTGGTTATCAATGACAGACACTCACAGATACAGAACTTTTATTATGTACATTAGAAAACTGCAACATTACATTACTTTTCAACATAATCACCATTCAAATTGAGGCACTTGTCATAACGTCTTACAAGGTTTGAAATTCCTTAGTAGTCGCTCGGCGCTAAATCTTGGCTATGGGAAGGGTGATCAAAAGCATCTCAATGGAACCGCTTCAAAAGTTCTTGGGTGCGTCTAGCGGTGTGCGGGTGAGTATTATCGTGAACCAACATCACACCGGAAGTCAGCATGTCCCGACACTTGTTATGGATGGCTTGTCTGAGTTTTCTTAACGTTTCACAGTAGACTTCTGAATTGATGGTTGAATCAATTGAACTTCACTAGCAGTACTCCTTTGGCATCTTCACATTTGGCGGGATTTTCTATGGCACCACTTCTGGTGTGGTGTTGGTTCATGATAATGCTCACCCACACACCACTAGACACACCCAAGAACTTTTGAAGCAGTTCCGTTGGGATGTTTTTGATCACCCCTCCCCCCCATAGCCCAGATTTAATGCCAAGTAACTACTAAGGAATTTCAAACCTTATAAGACGTTATGACAAGTGCCTCAATTTAAATGGCGATTATGTCGAAAAATAATGTAATGTAGTTTTCTAATGTGTATAATAAAAGTTCTGTATCTGTGAGTGTCTGTCATTGATAACCAAACGGAGATTTATTTCTGAATTGCCTTCGTGAATAACTCAGGGCGGCAAACAAACACATTTTTCTCTTTCCTCCTGTTTTCCCCACACCTTTGTCAGATGGGTTGGGCTGAGAGAGAGTGACTGGCCCAAAGTCACCCAACGGGCTTTCATGCCTAAGGCAAGAGAAAAACTCAGTCTCCTGATTTCTAGGCCAGCATTTTAATCACTACACCAAAATTCATAGTTTATCAATAGAATAATTGATTTTATATATATGGAAAGCCTAAAATGTTCTTAAAAGTTTGCTTAGTATTAGACAAGTAAAGAGTCATTTTCTATGACTAGAAGATTTTATTAATTTAATTATTAATCTTGTAAAGTTTGTTCCTGAGTTGGCTCCCTGCAGTTTGATAGATTAAGAGCAAAAAATACATGAGCACAGTAAAGTTTGATGAAAAAAAATGAAGTTGAAATCTTAATACTTGGGATCATTACCATTAACCAGACTTTTGATATAACATTTTAAGTTCTTGTCATCTATGGTTAACTTACATTATATTTAAAGAAACATTTATATATCCTAATTCTTTAGAAGCATGCCATATGAAAGTAGTTTCCATTCACATATCCCTACCTGAATGAGAGTATCTGTGTGTGCAAATATAGCACAGGAGTCTTAATAAAAAAAGAAAAAATTTCAACTGCTTCATAGCACTTTTTAGTTAAGAGAATCACGTGAGCATCACCAGTTTGCAATTCGCTGATGTTCAAAGTGCACATTGCTTATATTGCAATCATTGAGCTGCATGATTTCTCATAAAGACTGCACATTCTATTTGCTCATTCAATCGGGACCTGTGCACGTAGTAATAAACTGGACCATAGTGTGTACATATCTAGCTATAATGGGAAGATACCAGTGTAAGAAATTGCTGTCTTTGAAATAGATGTTTCCCCTTGGATTTTTTTATCACGTCAAGTCCCAGACCTAACTACAATTTTTGTTTCCAGAC
Source organism: Protobothrops mucrosquamatus (assembly GCF_001527695.2). Taxonomy (NCBI): domain Eukaryota; kingdom Metazoa; phylum Chordata; class Lepidosauria; order Squamata; family Viperidae; genus Protobothrops; species Protobothrops mucrosquamatus. Next base: position 35,231 of record NW_015388007.1, on the reverse strand, counting down.
CAAGGTGCCTATCAGTAAAACTGACTTAGAAGAAATCATTGTCTTTCTCACCATTTCAAAGAAAGGACATATTATAACTGGTGCTGACCTGGCTGAATGTCAAAGGTTATGGACGGATAGTTTAAGGGACAACTGGAAACAGCCAAAGCAAGGTAACAAGGGAACTAAATCAATACAGGTGATTGAATAGTTTTCAGTCCCTGGTAAGTTTGATCCTGTAGTTCTGATTTACAGATTTAGTTGTTAATGGCATCATAAACAAATATCTAAGGTTTCTGAAGGCATTTGAAGAATAGCAAGTTGGGGAGTACATAAATAATTTAAGAAAAATTAACATTCTAGCCAGTGACATAATACTATATTGGTATTGGCTATAGGTTGGCTGCAGTTTGGCAATTTAATATATGTAAAGAAATAAGAAACAGTCATATATAGTCATATGTATTTGTTATTTTGGTTATTTTAATAGATGTTTAAAACAGTGGAGATTAGTAATTATTGTGAATACCAACTGTTGAAAATCAATGTAAGACAGACCATTTTTCTAATTTCTGAAAAAGTATTTCCTGAACTAAGAAGAAGCCAGCATGATAAAACAGCTCAATAGTTGATGGCTTTGTAATCTGGTTTCTGTTTTTTTCCCTTTGTTTTAATAATCATGTTAAAGAGCCATTGCCTGTGACAAAAACTGCATCCATCACTGCAAAAGGAGATTTAATCCCTCATGCCAAGTCCAGTATATCTTCTCAGGTAGCTTGTCCACCCAAGTCAAACCATTTGCAAGTTCCTCCCATCAACACTGAAACAGATCGCAGGCACTTAACTTATAACCAGATGGAAATAGTTGGGAAGAGATACAAGGAAACCAGACGACGGCTAAAGGTACTATATTTTTGTGGCCAGACTCAAATCATTTGCTTTGGATCATGGGAACTGACTACTACTAGCTGGTTGCATTAAGTAAGGATAAATTCTAGGCAGAAGGCCATTTCATTTTATAGTACTGGTAAATCACTAAATGTCTCAACAAATAGCCATAGCACTTAGACTTATATACCACTTCACAGAGCTTTACAGCCCTCTCTAAGCAGATTACAGAGTCAGCCTGTTGCCCCAACAATCTGGGTCCTCGAAAGGATGGAAGGCTGAGTCAACCTTGAGCCAGTCAGGATTGAACTCCTTGCTGTTGGCAGAACTACTGCAATACTGCATTCTAACCACTGCGACACCAGGGCTCCTGAAATCTAGGGGAAAGGAACAGCACCAGAGAATGGTGAAAAAGGAAAAAGTCCAATGAGGGCGGCATTCACAAAGATGCCTGCCAAAGTAATTCCCTATCAATGTTCACTTAAATGCAGGCAGCAGAAGTAGCTCTACCTCTGTGGAAGAGCCCAGCATGTATAATTGCTGGCTAATCCTATCATCTTTCTATTAGAGGAGTAGCACCTTCCTTGGATCTTGAACAGCAGTTTTCCTATTTTCAATCAGGTTAGATGATGTAATGGGTTTCCCCATTGCTGAGTTAAAGCTGGTTGAGCTGGTTAAAAACTATACACTTATGAACCTGCTCTCCCTGTTGCCAGTCTCTATACTGTCTATTGCCACTGTTTCCCAATGCTAACAGTCACCCTGACTTACCTCCCAAATAATGGGTGATATTTATTTATTTTTATCATTTTTACAAATAACTCAAGGCAGCGAATGTACTTAACTCACCTTCCTCCTCCCCCTCCCCTGGGATAATGGTAAGAATACAACTTTAACACTAGACACCTGTTCAGTATAAAATGCAGAAATGGCAGAAATGTAAATGGGAAGACCCACGGAGTACTGATTTCCCCTGAACTAAAATATTGGTTTGTGACAGTGGGTATGCCCTCTATAGTTTCCCTCAGCAGTAAAGCAGAGATTTTATAAACTGCATTTTGACTTTGACATTGAGAATTGATTGCTTAGAGCAGTTGCTGCAAAGTTGTTATTGCTATACAGCAAGTGTCCCCAGTTCACATCTACGCAACATTTTTAAATCCATTTTCAGTACAGGTCTGCACAGAGATCTGACTTCTTTTTTGCGGTAGGACCAAAAAATGTCTTTTGTCCTTTTAATTAATGTCTCACTATGTTACAACTTTAGCAGTATAAGAACATTTATTGCACAACAGTATTGTTTTATAACAGAGACACTGTCTTATTTTTACAGAGGAAAACTAATCCATTAGACTTTGCGGAACAGTGTAGACTGGTGAGATCTGGAGACCCGATTGTCGATAGTCACTGCTTGCCAAGCTGCCTAGAGGGTGAAATGGGAGAATTGGTGGACCAGCATCGCCTGGCATGCCACTATGTCTACTTTCAGTGTGTGAAGCTTTGCAAAAAATATGGAATTCCAATTTCAGAAAGAGCACTAAAAAGAGGTATGAAAAAAAACACGGAAGGAGTGCCTTATATCAAGCAGCCCAATCCAAATTCAACTTCGTGTTTAAGCTTTAAAGATTCAGGATGGAAGCCACTAACAGACAAAAATGCTAAGGGGAAGGTATTTTGCATTTCTAAATTCAGGAAAATGGGTCTAGTAGTGTTGTGATAGTGCTTAGAAATCAACTAACCCACTAAAAGTCATGATGTTTCTAAATAAGGATGCTAAAGATTGTGTTGAGTAGCTCCATGCAGGACTGTGAATTAAAATAAAAATATTTTTTTAATCCTTATGATTTCAAAGGCAGGTTCCAGAACATGGGCAGTACCTAGTAATCTAATATCTGAGAAAAACTGAAACGTTATTCTCCTATTTATTTATTTATTTATTTATTTTTTGGATTTATATCCCGCCCTTCTCCCGTAGGACTCAGGGCGGGATATAAAGTTGCATAATCACCATCCATCTAAATCAGAGGTCCTCAACCTTGGCAACTTTAATTTATTTATTTATTTATTTATTAAATTTATATACCGCCCTATCTCCCTTGCGGGACTTAGGGCGGTGAACAGGCGATACTAAAAACCACGGTAATAAATAGTTTGTTTTAAAATCGAATTAAATAACGGGCCTGTTCTAAAAACACACCCGTAAAAAACCCCCCACTGAAACATAATCAAGCTACTTGTGGACTTCAACTCCCAGCTTTGCTGGCTGAGGAATTCTGGGAGTTGAAGTCCACAAGTCTTAAAGTTGCCAAGGTTGAGAACCCCTGATCTAAATAGAGGGAAAGGCTTGTTAATTCAAGGGACACTGATAAGAAAATAATAAAGCATATGTTGGGCTCCTTCAGATAGTTTCTGCACTTCTTTAGGTTTCTGTAGCTCAACCTTGGCTTGTATATAACACTATATCAGGGTTTATTTTGTGATCTTGTCTCAAACCCTGAATTAAAGCTGCTGTCCCAGGCTCATTTCCTTAGTGAGGCCCAATGAGTTACCCAGCTTCCAACTTTCATATAAAAAAGAATAAATGTGTGATCCACACTGCAGATTGTCAATTACATATAGACATTATTCTGCTCCATCATTTTTAAAGAATCTACCTGCCTTAAAATGGATAACATTTACGGTTTGCAATTGAGGCTGTCTGTAAAGTTTAGAATGACCCATTGGTCTGCACAGGTGATTTTCCTGGGCCATTGTAAATCCAGCTATTGGTCTGTTGTTCAGAAACAGTGATTGCTGCTCTTAGAAAACAACTCAGTCACTTAAAGTTCTAGTGCAGCTGTAACAAGTTATGCAACATAGTAGGAGAATAAAGTTTAATTTCTTTTTTTTGTAGTAATTTTATTAAACATTACAATGAAAACAATAAAACTAATACAAATTTTAAAAAAAAGAAAACTTCCTTTCATCATAAATAAATAATTTTAGTAATTTATCCCCTTCTCTTAAAAAACAACAAATGATGTCTTCTACCCATATCCCATCTCTTATTTATAAAGAAATCATTAAAGCCTTTTCATTTCAGTCCTGATGTCAGCAAAAGTCCATTAAGGGTTATCAGAGATAATGACATATCCGTTTTAAGCTTGATCAGTAAACTAACCTTATATTCCTTCCTTTTACTTCAAACAATCTCAATCTTTAGTCACTCCAAATAATGTCCTAAAACTTGATTTCTTTCTTTTTTCTTTCACCCTTCTCATAACATTCTTCAAAGCTTTAAGAACTCTCTTTTGTAAATCCAATATAGGAAAATTATTCAGATGCACAATCCAGAGCTTAGACCATTTGAACTGAGATGGTGCCGCTGGGGACAAGGAGCCATTGAAATGACCGCTCATGCCCTGTTGTGTTGTACCCTCTATAAGGATTCACAGACTCATAACTCCCTACCTGATAAAAATACTGGGAAATTCTGATCTCTCTTATGTACAGGTGTTATTATTGGATCAGTATGATACAGTCCCCTTGAACATAGCTAAATTCGGCTACCCTTTCTATAAAATTAGGCAGATTTTGGCCGCCCATCAATGATCTCACCGCTAACTATAATATAGTATTATATCTTGTTCTGTTTTATTTTATTTCAATGTTTTAATTTTTAATTCTGGTCTGTGGCTGTAATAAAAGATTGAATTGAATAGACTGCGTAGTATGTTACAGTTGTTCTTTTTTTAAAAAAAACAACACAATGTGTACCGTAGGTCTGCTCTACCCAGGAGACAGGCTCCTGACACTTGGAAAGTACTCCCGGAAGTTGAGGCAGCCAGGAGGATATATTGACAATTCTGTTTACCTGGGGGAATCATCTGATGGGGAAAGCTCTTCCAAGGTTGAAGAAAGGTTTGTTTAATGTATCATGCACACACAGAGATAAATTAACCAGCACAGACGTTCACACAAATTCTTAGTCTAGCACAGGGGTCCCCAACCTGTCGGATGCAGCTGCTTGGCCACTGGGCCGCGTGAAGGGATGGCCAGTGCACACGCATCCAGCCCCATACTCGCACTAGCACCGCCCTGAGCACCGCCCTGAGCATCCTGCCATCGCTAGCGCCACCCCACCCTGAGCGTCCCACCAGTGCTAGCGCTGCCCCGAGCATCTTGCCGGCTCTAGCGCCATCCCACCCCCAAGCTCCCCACTGGCGCTAGCGCCGCCCCGCTCCCGAGCATCCCACCGGCACTAGGGCCATCCATAGCATTCCGCCAGCACTAGTGCTGCTCCATTTGCAGTACTCGTGCCCGTGCAGCTCCGTTTGCACATGCGCATGTGCTCATGGGTGGCTGTTTCCGTGTGCACATGCGTGCGTGTGTGGCCCATTTGCACATGTGCATGGCCTATTAGTGTGCACGTGCGGCCCATTTGCACATGCGCACGTAGCAGTGGCTGCCTCCCTTTCCGGGCCGCCAAAACAAAAAGGTTGGAGACCTCTGGTCTAGCATATCACTGTTAAAGCCAGAGGTTTTTTTTCATTTGCTATTTTGAAGAGCAGAAATATATCCTGGATTATTCTCTTATTACAGTAATTATCTTCCAGTTGGGTACATGTACATAGGCAAACACTTGTGGACTAGTCAGTAGCTAATTTTTGAATAATCTAAAATTAAGGTATCACAGGTATTTTTGATATACATGTTACCACTGAGAACATTCTACACTGGCATAAATTTGTAGGATACAGAGCTGGAAGAATGATGGGGTGTGCTTTTATTTAGCTGTAGAACTTATTCTATAACAGCAAATCAATAGCAATTTTTCTCTTTAGATTTTTCTCTTCATGTTAATCCTTTTTATTTTTAAAGCTCCAAATCCTCATTTATTTAAGTTTCATACGAACCTGAGGTGTACACAGAACCTGAGGTGTTATGTGGCTCCTCCAAAGCTTTGAATAGGCTCCCCAGAAAGTTTGAATATGATCCTCAGAAGCCAGAATTTGTCACAAAGTTATAACTTCAATAGGACAGAAGGAGAATATACACTTTTTAAAAACCAAATGCAGCCCTCGGCCCTCAGAAAAGATATGTACTCTCATTGGCAGAGAGAACAGGTTCTCTCCTGGTTTTAACTACAATTCCCAGTAACTTTCCCCGCTTTGGATATAAAAGATGTTGGGGATTATAGTCCAGCAACATCTTGTCTTCAGCACCTCACCTGTGTAAAATAATTGCTGCTCTTTTCTGCCACTGCAATTAATAAAAACTGAGAAGGGATGCTAATTCATTTATGTGCCCATCACTATTTGCTGAACTGTAGACAATTCATAGCAAACATATTAATACCTCGAAAAATCCACTGTAAAAATAGATGGTAAATCAACATCACTATAAAATAACACTAAGGACCTCCAACCTCACATTGGCCTAATCTGTCACCATAGGCCCTCTGAAACAGTAGTTTTCAGAAGTCCAATTTGATGTCAGTTGGAAAGCACTTCTGCCATCTAGGCACAGCCACCAGAAAATCCAGCATCTGCAACTCTTGGTCCTCCCCACATGGCAATTGTAGGGACCTTAAGTAGTTTCTCCCAGGATGCCTGAATTGGGTGCATACAGTTCTGTGTAGACCACGGGTGTCAAACCGCCAGCCTGCGGGCCGGTTGCATCATACAGAGCCCACCCCAGCTCCGGCAATGCAAAAAAAGTCGCGACACGTCACGTGACGCGGCGAGTTTGACACCCGTGGGGTAGACAAAGCAGTCCTACTAATACATTAATGCCAACTCCAAGTTGCCAACACATTAATGCTTAATTGTTTCCTCAATTTCCGCTAATCAACTTTTGACCCAGTTAGGTTCACATCCTCTCAGTGCTCTAGCTGTGACGTGAGAAAACTTTTATAGATGAAAGTAGTAATAATAATGATAATCGAATAAACCACAATGTTCAAAGGCAGAGTTCTTCTGAAAACAATACAGTGAGAACAAATCAGAACTGGCTGCTACATGTTAGGTCTTGTATGTATGTTTCCCTGGAGACGTTTGGCTGGCCACTATAGAAACATAATGCGGGACTAGATCTGCTTGAGAGAACATGCAGAGCATTGACCTTTACAGATTTTGTTTCCTTGCATCTGGTGATAAATTTTCATAATATGGAATATTCTGTACTGTTGCTATTCTTTTTAAAGGGCTGTGCTTTCATATGTACAGCTTTTTGCTTTTTCTTATCTAGTTTACTTTAGTACAAATGTTAGAGACACACAAATAAGTGATCCCCACCCCAGTTTTCCTGAACATACTATGATACCTTCTTCCCCATTAATATCTAAAAATTCTGGAGTTATAGTAACATTTCTTTTTAAAAAATCAGCTTGGGGAGGACTGGTCTGATCTTATGGACTAAATTTCTGTTCACCTTTTTTGTTTACTTCTAGAAAGCCAAAACCAATTAAGAAAGAAGTCAAAAAGCAACCTCGGACCTGCCGCTGGGAGTCATTTAAGGAATTTAAGAAACTGATGAGGTATGTATTCAGGAGGATGGAGTATTATCTAAAAAGCTCTTGGAATAATGGAGTTTCAGTATCCACAAGCTGTCATTTCCCTTCCATTCAGGTAGGCCACCATTTACTACTGTTCGCTTAATGACCATTTGAAATGACAAGAAACCTTCTCTACAAATCTCTACAACCTATTTTTGGAGTTACAATGGCTACATACACAACACACGATCACATTTTGGGCATGCAGCAACTGACTCACCATTATGGCTGTTTGCACGGCTGTTTGCAGTGTCCCATAGTCACATGAACACAATTCACAACATTATTTTTTTTTGCCAGTTTCCAATACTCCAGTTTCCAACAAAAAACACCCTTTGCGGAAAATGGATTTGCTTAACAACCCACTGGGTTCACTTAACAACTGTGGTAAAAAGTGTTTGTAACTACAAATCTGTTCATATGATGCCTAGATTTACAACTGCAACAATTTAACAGCTGTAATTCTCGGCTCAGTTACAGTTGCAAATCAAGGACTACCCATATTCAATTTGACTTAACCATTCTGCAAACGGCTAAAAAAAGCCATTCTGATTTTTATGTTCTGTTTGTAAAAACTTTTTTTTTTCTTGGACTTCTGCTTGCTTGCCACATAACATTGATTTTTGTTGTAAATCACTATTCTACATAATCCTGCATGTTGTTGGTAAGAGTATTTTGCCATAGGAATAATAGAAGTATACATCTTCTTATGGAATATTTCGATGCCATGAGATCAGCAAATTTTCTGCAGCAGGATTGAACTGAGTATTTTTTCAGTGGGCAAGACACAGAGTTAGAAATTTATTTTGGTATTACAGAATTATCCTAAAATTTTGTTTTCAGTTTCCAGAGGTTCTATGCTAATGGAGCTGGGTAGTTTGCTAAGAAAGTTGCAATGCTGGCAAACTTTTAGGAATATTATACCGTACTGGGAATTTAAAAAAAAAAAATCCTATAGAATTTTATTTGAAATCTATGTAGGATTAATAATCTCAAATTGAGGGATGTGTGGTATGAGGCCGAAAACATTAAAATGCATTTATGCAATTTATTTGCAGAATATGCAAAGGTATCATAGTAAAGATATCATAACTGATTCTTTGGGGTGTATCTAAAGAATTCAATTCAATTTATTTATTATTACAGCCAAAGGCCACACATAAATCAAACACCCAAATAAAATAAAATTAGAAATCTGTGAATGAATGTGAATATAAATGTGCAGATCTCTCTTATTTTCTCTATCTTTAATTTACAAAGGAAATTTGGATTATTTCAGCATTTGTGATCATGGCTGTAACAGTAAAAGAAGGAAAACAATTGAACAAGCTAGAGGGAGTCTTATTTTGATGCTGTCCTACCTTGACAGTTGTCCATACAAAGGTGCATCTCTTCTCTTACAGATGGAGAGAAAATTAGGGGTAGTTTTTGCTGTTGGGATATTCAACTCTAAAACTGGATTTAGGGAGGACAACAAATAATTGACCATAATGGTAGTTTAACAGAGACTTTATGTTGAAAGCAGAGGCTATGATTCTAGCCCAATGTTCCTTAACCACAGCAACTTTAATATTGGACTTCACATCTTAAAGTTGCTGAAGTTAATAAAGGACACTGGGCTAGCCTGTTATTTCCATTTACCAATATACACTCTACTGTATGGCATTTCTTTTTTTTGCCATCCAGCTGTCCAACTTCTTTTTAAATACCACTTGATTCTAAATTGAAATTCTTTACACTTTACAGTCCACACTCCAAAAGAATACTTCCTCCACTGGATATTTGGAATGTGAAATTTCTGGATGAGAATTTGCCTGAGAGTCCAGATGTGCTTGCAAAAAAATACATGGAAAGGTATGAGATTACATTTCTTTTGTTGAACTTGGCATTAAAGATCGATCTATCTATTATCTATCTATCTATCTATCTATCTATCTATCTATCTATCTATCTATCTATCTATCTATCTATATATATATATATATATATATATATATATATAGAGAGAGAGAGAGAGAGAGAGAGAGAGAGAGAGAGAGAAGAGAGAGAGAAATAGAGAAAGAGATAAAAGTTTTTTTCCAATGTATTTTAATGGCATATAGGCAGCAATTAAATCTGATGTATTTAACCTACATTTTCTCAACCTAGATGTCTTTGAATTCCCACAATTTTCAGCAATTTTCTCATGTGAGCAGGAGAATTCTGGAAAATGATGTGTATACCTCTAGATAACACCCAGATTTGGGAAAGTTTATTTAAATCTAACTATTAAGAATCACAGACATCAAAAATAATTTTTAAAAAATTTAAATGTAGCATCCAAATAGAAGTACGATAGTAAAAGAAAATGTAAATCTATTTTACTAGAAGTTGAGTCTCTATCCTAACCAATCCATACAGGCAAAAAATTGCCTATTTTTACTTACAATTCATGAAAGGGAAATAGTTTTGTTAGTTTTGATAGTTTATATTTTTTAATTATAATGTAGCTGGCTTTAAAAGGTACTTATTTTTTTGTGTCAGTTTCAAGCAGTTTCTGCTTTAGAAATCAAATTTTTCAGGATATATAATAAATGCAGATGCAGGTGAGCTCCACTAGGAGGCAGCGTTGCAGATCAACTTTGACCCAAGCCTTTTAGTTTGCACTTCAGATTTAGGTTACAGTACTTTATTTTAATTTTGACTTAGGGTTTATTCTCATTAAGGTGACAACAATAAAATTTCAGTTCCTCTTTATTTTTTGATTTATGTACATATAGGAATTTCATATTAAAATGCATCAAAACAACATATTAAACCTAAACCATGGCTTTCACTGCATACTGCAGTGGTTCCCAAACTTTTCTATACCCTGGATCCCTAGAACGCTTCTGATATATTCTCGCACCCCTTAAAAAAGTTCAAAATAATGGCAATGAATTATGCATATACACTATAATTTTGAAACTTCTAAATCCAAGTTTTTGCACCCCCTGGAATATCATCTCACACCCCCAGGGGGTGCGAGCACCCCTGGTTGGGAACCCCTGGCATAGTGGCAATCTGGCAAATTTGGAATCAAATAAGCCACATTGCAGTTTATGTTCAAACCCTAAATTTTTCTTCCTTTTTTTTTTTTTTGCAAAATGAAAAAACTTCAGTTTATTAAATCTCCACCTCGTTTTTTCTGTATATTGTTTCATGATCATATTATTTGCTTGCAGAGAACTGAGGAGAATGTATAGCTATCTGAATCCCTTGACCAACCCTAATAATTTCTGGCCGGGGCATCTTCTTGATAAGCTGCGCTTGTGTCTACCTGAATCAAGACAGGATAGAAGTGAAGTTCTGTTCAGCCATGTTTCTCACACACACCCAGTCAATCCTGGTATTCACGTTCCTCATCGCAACTGGCCGGTCAGCAACAAGGGATACACGACCTAAGGGGATCCAGAATCTCGCAAACATAACTATTACATTTGATGGCATTTTTGAAGAACGTGACCAAGAAATCTGCTGCATTGGACTAACAGAGGGGTCATTGTCCCGTTTATACAATACGACAAAATTATGACTTGGTGAAAGGGGCTTTCAGACAATCAATTCGTATGTATTTTAAGCATGTTGCATGAATTACCATGGTACAGATTTTCAATGAAAGGTTTGTTTAATTAGAGAAACAGCTTTTCTTCCATTCCCTCCTTAGAAACATACAGTAGAGAGGAATCACAAAGCAGCAAATTTTTCAATGGGTGGGAAATTGGTAGTCTTCTAAAATGTTATTACGGTTCCCATTAGCTTTGACAGTCAAACGGACTCTTCCAATTTGGTTGCACATTCCCCTCTGTTATTTCAGGAGATGCATTGATATTGTTATAATAATGGTACTGCTCAGAAGGGTGAGGGAGATGCAAGGGTTGTGTGGAAGAAGACATATTTTGTTTGCAGAATGTCCCATTTTTGTGTCCTGGCATTTTCAGGCAAAAGGACTACACTCCATCAAGCAACAAGACTCTAGCTAAGCATTCCGTTTCCAGTATGACCAGCAAAGTGCATCTGGAAAACCTCTAAGCTGCCCTGGGTTCTCCCTTTACAAGAAGATAGGAATTTCCCTTGTTTATAATCTTCCTATACTGCAGATAGTTTTATCAACCTATATCATATACTGTCCTGCCTGTATTTTTTCCTAAAATGGTCATCTCCCGTCATAACTTTTCCTAATGGAGATGGAAGATGGTCAATTTTTGTCTCATCCTGTAGTATCTGCTTGCAATATACTGCACTGTAGAAATGGAAATCCTATACAATATAAAGGGCTTTCTTGATCCAAATGATCAGAGAGCTTCTGCATATTGTTATATACAAAATTTAAGGCACAACTTTGTACTCAATTAGGATAAAGAGCAATTTTGCACTGCCAGGATCATTCCTGAACAATTCAGGCATAGGATCAATATCTAACTTTAAATATTTCATTAATACCATTAGATATTTCATTTCATTAAAGAGATCAGTTTTGTTCCCTGTTAATATTGATGGTGAGCCCTTTATCACAGCACCCTTAATGAAATCAAACACAAATCTAGTCAAATTTTACAGGTGATTGTAGCTGCACACAATTTCACACTGATTAAAAGCTACTATTTGGAGAATTACAAAATTCCATTTAGGTCGTGTCTGATATTCATTGAGCCTTTATACTAGGAGACCCACTAGCAAGGCTTTATTACTTCAATGGCCCCATTCTTGCTGGACAGGTAAACTTCAATAAGTCTGACTTGACTGCTACAGCCAACTTTGAAAAGATTTAATTTAATAGAAGGGCTTTTCAGACACTCTTTTCCTATAGCTTTTTTTCTTGGAAGATGGATAAAGTGAAATGATTGGATTTTGGTTTTCTTACAGTCCAACCTTATGCAATATTAGGGTCACTTACATTAACTGTGGTATGAACAAGCTCTGGCAGTGTCTTCTGCCACAATTCTCCCCCCCCCTTACAGATGAAAATATCTAGGCACAGCTGTTGGTGCCACTACCTACCGTAACAGCTCCCTACAATACACTGCATTGGGGTGGGGATTTGAAAGAGTACTAAACCAGTTCTCAAAACCAGCCTCAAACAGCTGATGAGGCTGAGCGAGCTGCCCAATCAAGCAGGAGAAAAAGTTCACAATCCAGCAACTTGCTTTCGACAGCTACTATAATGTTCAAAGTGCTCAACCCAATTTCAAAACAAGCCTGCTAAACAGATGATCATAAGGCCAAGGAAGCTGTATCGTAAAATGGGAGAGCTGATACAAAGGTTGAGGAGATGGGAACAGTAGTTCCCAGGCTAGAGATGACCATTGCATAAATGTATTGCCAATACCTAACTTCAAGGTTGCCAAGCATCTGTTAATAAAGAAGAACATAAGGATAAAACCTTTGGGAAAATAGAAAAAAAAATTGCATTGCCAAGAGATATTGATTTATGTGTGTGGCTTCAATGTTGTCTGCAATAAACATCCTACCATAATTACTGTAGTTGGGAGTTGATGTGAGTCTTCTGTCAAGCCATGCTGAGAATGTTGGTTTGAGGTGAAAATGCTGGGAGCTTGTTAAATGACTTGTCCAGTAGATTGCTTAAAGCTGCCAGGTGACAACTTCCTAATTTGGGGTGGAAGGAGCGATCAGAATAAGGGCGATGCTGACATTTCTGTAAAAAAATACTGTTATATGTTTGCAAAATCTCACAATAGGGTGTGTGGAATCAAACATAAATTTATGTAGCAAGTAGAATATTAATATCCAGACTATGATAGTATATTAATTTGAATTGAAGTTGTCAGTAGAGGCATAAAAGAGCAAAATAGAATCTGGAAAAGAGCAGAACTATAAGATGTAGCTAACATTAGTAGTTACCTTGGCTTTTATACACAACAGAAGCACAGACACCCTTTGAATGGAAGAACTGCATCTGCTTTCAAGGATTTCATTTAGCTATTTAACCCTATTGGATCTTCATAAATTAGTTTGTAAGTCAAACCTATGAGTGTTCATGAATTGGTCATTAGCAAGAGTCACATTTTCATACTTCAAATGGATGCATGTATATAGCTGAGCTATATTATGGTTATGATATTCTACATTTTATCTTATTCAAGTTTTGGATCTGCAACTAGCATGGGAAATGCTATCTTTATTTTATATAGCATGCTGACCCCTAGTTTGACTAACTGGTTCATTAAATAAACTACAAATAGTTGCAGTTTATTTAACAAACCATTACGCTTTACACTATTCCAGGCACAGACCATACATCATACTTTAAAAACACAATTATTAGATTAATATACTAAGCGAAAATGAATTAGTCTTTTGTGCAATGTGTGAGCCCAATTGTCATCAGCTTCTTAGGAATGTGGTTTGTAAATAATGTCTTTCTCTTTGCATCTTTTTACTTAATTCTCCCTCCCTTGAATAAAATTCAGCTTCTGCTAACTATATAGATATATCCTTGTAGTTTTCTTGGTGACAATACAAAAATCTTGATCTTCTTCCCTGCAATTTTTTTCAACTTTCCAGTGGAATTTCTGGGTTTCCTGATGATATTTCATTCAATTATTAATCAAGTCTGATGGTGCTTACCTTCTTCCAGATCAGATAGAGTCACTAGGTATTGCTATTGTGATAGTCACAAGACATAACCATTAAATGGAAACCAGGTTCTTAGATTTGTATTTCAACTTTTTCAGAAAGAATTGTTTTATATCACATAGCAAAATAAGAGTTAGTGAACTCCATTTACGTGTATTTTAGGCTGTGTATATTTGACAGGGATTTTTACGTCCCTTGTCATAATGGTTCATGTTAAGAAGCACAACCAACTCAAGTGTCCACATGAAACTGCCTTTGCACAGCAGGTATGAAATAGAGATTTGGGGCTTTCACTCTGAAATTTAGACTCACCCAAATTCTTCAATCTGGTGCACAGCTAGACAGAGAAATTGGAGATGTCCTTTGAAAAGTGGGGAGACAGAATGCAGAGTTTAAATCACATTCTTGGCTGCTGGAAATTGCACAGGCAAGCCTCTTGTGACCATTCACAAGTAATAATTTGTATTTGTTCTATGAACATTCCAATAATCTCTTGGAAGGCCCTATCCACCGACCTCATCTACTGCCTTCATCCTCCTTCAAGCCTTGTTTGCTACCAACTGTAAAGGCACTTAGCATGCAGTCTGACAAGTTTGACTTCTTGATATTTAATCTTAAACCAGATTTTCACTTAATATTTTTTTTACTTTCATAATGTGGTTTCCTAAATCTTTTCTACTTCCAGCTAAAGACGTTATTTACAAATCTCAATTGGTTGGGATCTAGGGTTACCCAATATCTGAACAGTTCATTTAGTGATCGTTCAAAAATGTGAGTTATGACCGTTTTTCACAGTTACAACCTTGGCAGCATCCCCAAGATCATGTAATCAAAATTCAGATACTTGGGCAACTAGTTCATATTTATGACTGTTGCTGTGTCCCAAGTTATGTGATCCCCTTTTGTGACCTTCTGACAAGCAAAGTCAATGGGGAAGTCAGATTCACTTAACAAACGGGTTGCTAACTTATCAACTGCAGTGATTCACTTAACAACTTTAGCAAGAAAGGTTGTACAATGTGGCAAAACTCACTTAACAAATAACTCATTTAACAACAGAAATTTTGGGATCAGTTGTGGTCATAAGTTCAGGACTGCCTGTATCAGGAAAAACTTTTTCTATGGTGGAATTCATATTAACATCATTGGTTTTTTCCTGCCCCATGGATATTAACGCCCCACGGTCAGACGGTAGATACGTTTTTTTAATTAAGTAATATATTGAATTAAAATGTAATTAATCTAAACGCAAAACTCCGTAAAAAGCATTAAGAAATTGCGAAGTACAAGAGTTTGGCCGCGACACTTTATTTCTAGACGGCTTTGCGGCTCCTTGTCACACAGTCCGGGGAAGTCTATTTAACCCTATATAAGGGGTTCTCAATTAGATCCACTAGGACGGCAAGTGTGGCTCCCCCAGTGTTTCTCAACCTTGACAATTTTAAGGCATGTGGACTTCAACTCCCAGAATTCCACAGCCAGCAATGCTGGCTGTGGAATTCTGGGAGTTGAAGTCCACATGCCTTAAAATTGTCAAGGTTGAGAAACACTGCTCTATACTTTCTTACTTCCGAGGATTACTTTCCCCGTCTACATTCTGCCCCTATAGGCGGAAGTGACGCATAAAGGTCCTTGCTAATGGCCCGCCGACATCCCGTGCCGTTATTGAGTTAAATGTAAATTTTATTTAACTAGAATTCAAACGAAGGCATTTCATTCGGCCGTCCGTTAATGAGATTGACTGGATAGGAGGGGGAGCTCTCCGTTGGCTCTCTCTCTCTCCACCTCGAAAGCATCTCTACCCGACCTTCCAGGACCTTCCCCGAGCCTCCCATCAGCCCTTGCGGCTTCCGCCTTCTCTCTTGCCTTTGCTTCCTCCAGGTTTCCTTACTGCGGCACTTAGATAGTCGGTAAGTCGGGAATCCGTTGCCATCCTGGCGGAAGAGAAATTGCAGCGACCTTTTCTTCCTTCTCGGGGCTGCTCGGGGATGGTTTCCGTCGCCTCCCGCCGCTCTTTTCCGAGGCGGGGATAAACGGCGGGTTTTCTTGCATGTTGTAATGGGAGGGTGGCGGGTTCGGTTCCGGGGTTCGGCTCCTTCTGCTGAGATGGAAGTGCAGCAGGCAGACAAGCGCAAAAGCTTGCCGGCCCGGATCCTTCCTTGCTCGGGCGGCGATATTTTGGATCTGCGGCAGGAGAGTTTGAGGCTGCATTGGGCTGCACGCTGGTTGGGAATGATGGAAGTTGAAGTCCACCTTTCTTAAAAGTTGCTATCGTTTTTTTTGCTTGACCTGAGTCAGTTGACAGCTACCATCCAGCATTGATCCCCCCCTCATTTGTCCAACTGCGGGGGTTGTGGGAATGATACACACGCCTGCTCTTTAATCTGATAAAGCTTCATGGACGATGAGGCGTTTTTGATATTCTGGTGGTGTTTCAAAGGAGTAGCAATAATTTTATGCATAGCCTTAGCTTATAGAAGCCATTTGGTCCTTTCTATGAAATACTAACTTTATAGCAGTGGTTCTCAACCTTTTTAATGCCGCGACCCCAACCGGTCGTAAGTCGAGGACTAAACCGGTCGTAAGTCGAGGACTAAACCGGTCGTTAAGTCAAGGACTACCCAACCGGTTGTAAGTCAAGGACTTTCCCTGCCTGGGAGCGCCGCGCATGCGTGGTTCCGGCCCCTGCACCGGCCGAGGCGTAGCTGGCAAGCGGCAGAAACGGAGCACTCCGACCACCAGCTGGCCCAGCCCAAGGGAGGTAAGGCACCCGCCGGAAAAGGGGAAAAAAATGGCGGACAAAAAAAATGGCGGACAGCCTTGCTTGGCGACCCCCATGAAATGGTTGATCGACCCCAAATGGGGTCCCGACCCACAGGTTGAGAACCACTGCTTTATAGGGTTTAGTCCTTTTATATATGCGTGAACTACGTATAAAGGTTTTTCTATTCCAGCCTTTCATTTAGCAATGAAAGAATGTAGAGGTTTGATTTGCTAATCTTCCCAATATCTGCATACTTGGCATGATGTGAAAATGAACTACAGGGATATATGTTTTGTGCAGTTGAAAGCCTGACAATTCCCAAGGGCAGGTCCAAGCTGGGTCTTTTTCAGATGAAATTTTAGAGTTGTAAGACAATTGGAAGAACAATGGCTGGGCGCAGAAAGGCAACTACTACCTTACTCATCCATCATGCTGTGATGTATTTTTAGAATGGCATATGAAGATTGTCTTGGTAATTTACCTTGCAGTCGGTTCAGTACTTACAAATAAAAAATCTCAATAACAACTGGGAAAAGTTAATCTGATATTTCCGACAAAGCTTCCACTTTCCAGGAGTCCATTTGTAATAGATGACCCATTGGTTTTGCTGTTAATTGCTTTAAGTAATATATAATTTGTATCATTTTAAAGAAAGCAGTATACTAAAGAAATATGGGGAAACGAGAGATCAGGAACTCACATTTTAAATCAATAACCTCCCAGGATCGCATCTGGAGAGTTTTTGTACTCTTCCAGCTTTGGACACAGGAGGGATATAAGTTGCAAAAAACACCCATTCCGTTTCTGGCTCTGAAACATGCTAACAAGCGGAAGATACTCTGCAACATGTTTATACTTCATTTATAG
>NW_015388007.1:11940-17527 GCF_001527695.2 Protobothrops mucrosquamatus | reverse complement strand
AAATATGGGGAAACGAGAGATCAGGAACTCACATTTTAAATCAATAACCTCCCAGGATCGCATCTGGAGAGTTTTTGTACTCTTCCAGCTTTGGACACAGGAGGGATATAAGTTGCAAAAAACACCCATTCCGTTTCTGGCTCTGAAACATGCTAACAAGCGGAAGATACTCTGCAACATGTTTATACTTCATTTATAGCCTACAGGCCATAATTCCTTCTGTATTTTTTCTGTAGTTACAATGCCAGCTCTGAGGCCTCTCATCAAACCTAATATTGTCAAAAAGAGGACCAAGAAGTTCATCCGTCATCAATCTGATCGCTATGTCAAAATCAAGGTAGGTGTACTTTTTGTGAATGTAAATCCTCGGTTAACGTTAAAATACTCTGGTTGGTGGTTTATTGTGGTTCTTCAAGACTTTAAAATGACAGTCTCCGAAAACATTATGTTAAAGTTCTTCCATTGATTTTGAATTCTTGTAGCGTAACTGGCGCAAGCCAAGAGGTATTGACAACAGAGTTCGCAGAAGGTTTAAGGGCCAGATCTTGATGCCCAACATTGGCTATGGGAGCAATAAGAAAACAAAACACATGCTGCCCTCAGGATTCCGGAAGTTTCTTGTTCATAATGTCAAAGAGCTGGAGGTGTTAATGATGAGCAACAAGTAAGTTGGGAAAAAATGTAATTATTCTTTACGATCTGCCATGTTGCGTTGCTATATGGTAAAATTAAGTCATTCTGAATTGTAATCCATTAAACCAGCCTTTTCTAGGTATCTTTTTTGTTATTCTCTTCCTCAGAATGTCTTGTTCTTCCTGCCTAAGATGAGTCCTTTTCTGTTACTTCACCACCTTTACAAAATCCTTTAGTGTTGCTGAAAGATTATACCGTAAAAGTAGATGGCTGAGAAAAATGAAAACAATTTTTATATTGTCATTATTGACAAAGTATTTAAAAGATTAGAAAAATACCAATGAGGACTACAAATCGTGGGCTGTGATTGCATTTTATTCTCATTTTTTTCTTCAGCCCCCATTATATAATATATACCACATCATCTTGAACACTAATCCCAAGGCAGTGGGGGACATATTTATCCCAAACAGATCCAATGAGACATAGTATAGGATTGACTCCAGCAGTCAGTTGTGTTGTGGGCATACGACCATAATTGAGCCCAAGATTTGTTGCTAAGTGAGACAGTTATGTGAATTTAGTCCCATTTTATGACATTTCTTGCCACAGTTAAGTGAATCACTGCAGTTGTTAATTAGTAATATGTTTATTAAGTGAATCTGGCTTCTACATTGATTTTACTTGACAGAAAGTCTCAAAAGCTGATTACACGATTCTGGGACACTGCAACCATCGTAAATATGACTCAGTTGCCAAGTGTCTTGGCTTTTGATCCCATAACCATGGGGATGCTGCAGCCGTCATAAGTGTGAAAAATGGTCATAAGTCACTTTTTCCAGTGATGTTGTAACTTCGGACATTCATTAAATGATGAACTGTTGTAAGTCGAGGATTATCTGTACTGAATCCGGGCAGTTAACTCATTTTGCACATCTAATTCACCCAGTAAAACTGAGGAGAAAAAAAGGCTAAAAAATTGAGCTTCCCCAGAGTTTGCAGCCAAGCCTGGAGAACATAATCTATAGTGCCAAAGCTGTGCCCACTGCTGCCTTCCCCACTAACAGAGGCAGGACAATAACGAGAGGCAGTTTTGGCCTAGTGGTTAAAGGCACCATGCTAGAAGGCCCAGAGGTAGTCATGAAAGCTAGCTGGATGGCTTCGGACCAGTCACTCACTCTGCCCAACTCATCTCACAGGGTGGTGATTGTGGGGAAAATAGGGGGAGGAAGGTGTGTTGCATATGTAGATTAGCTTATGTTCTGCTTAGGGTAGATAGTTTTTCCGCTGTCTGGCACTTCATAAAAATCATTTTGAGGAAAAATTTCTTAGAAACATTCACTATATTAACAAAGAGCTTGTAACATCGTTTTGTGGTTGCTTTTAGGTCATTTTGCGCAGAAATTGCTCATAATGTTTCATCCAAGAACCGGAAGATAATTGTGGAGAGAGCAGCTCAGCTTGCTATCAAAGTTACCAATCCAAATGCCAGACTGCGCAGCGAAGAAAATGAATAGTTGATCTTGGAACAGCTATATTTAATAAAAGTATAACATTTGGAAAATGTGTGTTCTTGGCATGAATTGAACCAGGTGGTGCCCCCAGGAAAGAAATCCTCATTTCTGAAACAAGGCAGCTCTAAAATTAGTGAGATTGCTCGTAAACATTTGCACAAATAGGATAATTTGTTACATTGCAAAAGAATGTATTGTCAAGCATGCAGTTGGAAATCGGTGATTGCCAGATGTCAGAATGAATCTGTCAATAGAAAATCCACCCAGACTAACCACCTACATTTTTCATTGAACAAGTTCCAAAAGATTGTGGGAATGCTGTAGAACATAATTATGTTGTAGAACATAATTGATTTTCAGATATAATGACATATTACATTTTGATTATCAAGCTAATTCAATGTGGGCTGAATTTAATTATAGTTAAATGGATGTACCACATAGCTGGCTTGAAAACTTTACTGTGAGCAATGTAGCATTATTGAGAGACGTGCTATAGGGTTCAGATCTGGATCCTCTGTTCAACATTATACTTATATGGATAAAGGTTTGAAAGAAATTTTGATTCAAT
Organism: Protobothrops mucrosquamatus; assembly: GCF_001527695.2. NCBI lineage: Eukaryota > Metazoa > Chordata > Lepidosauria > Squamata > Viperidae > Protobothrops > Protobothrops mucrosquamatus. Next base: position 14,809 of record NW_015388007.1, on the reverse strand, counting down.
TTGCAAGTGACACAGATTGGAGTATAGCTGAAACCCTAGAAGGCAGAAATATAATTTAACAAGTTCTTTATACTTTAGATCAGGGGTCCCCAACCCTGTCCGTGGACCAGTGCCGGTTCGTGGCATGCCAGCATCTGGGCTGCACAAACAGGCAAAGCCCCATCCGGGGGATGCAGGCAGCACACAAAACCACGCCCCCTCCGGTCCATGGAAAAACCTCCACGGAACCGGTCCCTGGGGCCCAAAAGGTTGGGTACCTCTGCTTTAGATAATTGGCCTGAGAATTTTAGTAAATAAATAAAATGAATATATATGGATGAAAAATTCTTAATTTAGGGAACAAAAATGAAATGCACATACAGGGTAGCATAGAGGATACCTGGCTTGGCAATGGTACTTGTGAAGATGGCGCTGTACATTAAACCGAATTACTTAAATGTCATCTACTGATTAAGATTCTGTCCTCTCAAAATAGCTTCCCTATTTTGTTTCATTAACATTTAAGCGTGCTTAAAAGCCCAGATTTTAAAATTACCTTGTATAGAGTGGCAAGTTCAAATTCATACAAAGCATATAGAATGTTCCTATACCTGAAGCTATTGTGAATTGTGCCACTTGGATTTCGCTGTAACTTGTATACTTGATTCAGTTTCAGTGTTGGAAACAATTAGGCTTCATTCTGATTCTTTGGCTCCAGTATGTTAACATTTTCCTTTGTCTGTATCATAACAATGAACATCTAGCGATTTCAAAATTGTTATTTTTCGTAAACGTCCATACAAAAGTTAGTTGGATAGAAAACCAATAATTAACCAAATTCCATTATTTATATATTTGACTTTATTTTCTTCTGATGCATGTACAGCAAAAGGTGGACACCCTGTTTTATAAATAGAGCACTTAAGTGATTCACATATTAAGTGGCATATGACTCTTCCCCCCCCCACCCAATGAAATGTAATCAGAAGCTGCAAGACAGCAATATGATCCTTGCTGAGCGAAAAAAAATGAGAACACTACAGATGTATTTCCATTTTGATACATGAATGGTGCCAATTCATTATTACATATTTTATACCAGATGAATGTTTCTTGATAACATGCTAATTTTATATACTTTGAAATAATCAATGCTTTGGTATTAGCTCCTTTTAAAAAAGAATTCTAGCAAGAGGGTCTATATAAGAGAAAAATTACACAGTGGCAGACAAACCACATTCATGAAGCATAAGGCATTCAAACTTGGAAGACAGTTGAGATACTTCTGTAGTTTAATATTAATTTCAGATGAGGGAAGCAGGGCAATAGCTATAAAATCTTGTAACACCATGAAAAATCACTTAATTGTAATATCAGCAAACGCGAACACCAGTATTTAACTGATGTACTTGCCACATCTTATTTGTTGATTCATTTGGGGATACAGCATGACAGTCTCATCATTTCTAAGAATACATCATGGTTTTTCACTTTAATAATAATAATAGAAAGGGCGGTAAATAACACTTGTCAATGGTGTAATTAGGTTGACTCTTGGCATGATTGCATTTCAGAACTAAGGAATAAATGGTGCATTTCAGAACTAAGGAATAAATGGTAACTGAAAAATAAGGTTGCTGTTTCTCATATCTGAAGTCTTAACTGGTTTCGATAGAAATAATTGTCATTTTTAAAATGACACCTGTTTAAAATCATTTCTAGCTTCTGCGCTGGAAACAGTGGATTGTAAGAAGCAGACAAAACAGTCCCAACAGTTCTAATTCAGATCCATTGATTCTGTTGTTGATAATGAAGTGGGATCCTTCTGAATGCTTTCAAAGAGGGAAGACATTTCTGGGTTGGCTCTGATTTGGGAAGAAAATTCAGCCATTACAGGGCTTTTATCTGCATCTGGGATGGTCAGTAGAGCAGCTACTGCCCTCATGGCTGAACGTTTCAATTCATCTTGCTTCTCAAATTCCTGCTTTACAGAACCAGCCTTTACCTAGGAAAAAAATGATTATGATTAGAATATTTTTAAAAGATCCTCGGGCAAAATTAAAATATTACCAGTCTTAATCACATTGATACATCTGTACTGTCAAGAAAAGGAAATTTACATACCTGCCCATGTGTAGAACACTTAGGAGATGTTAAATAAGTCTAAAATGTAATAGCCACATTCATTAATCTCTGCATATTCTAGAGCAGCTGAAATCTCCGAATTCTTCAAGAACAGCCCAATGTACAGCACATTGTAGGAATCCAATAAAGGCAAGAGTGATAGCAGAGACTCCTGGTCCATAAGTAGTGCACAAGACAAATCTACAAAGATCATTCCTAGCCATGATACCACCTGCTCTTCAGGCAGGAGCTGAGATCAAGCCCAACACTGGGAAAATGCAATCCCATCAAGAATTGTAGATGAAATGGATGTAGATTACATCTACATCCAAGGGGGCAAAAGCCCAGAGTCACATAATCTTGTCAGGGTTGAGTCACAATCTGTTCTCCCCCATCCCTCACAGTCGCCAGGCCTGGGTAAAAGCCTCAAGCGCACTGTTCGTATAGCTAGGGATGAAGATGTGTAGTATCACCACCATATTTTATCACCCAGTGTTGATAAAACTCTAAGTGAGGTCATTTAAAATTTTAAATAAGAATAGAGAGATAATTATTTTATTTTTATTTATTTATTTATTTATAATTTGATTTATATCCCGCCCTTCTCCACACCGGACTCAGGGCGGCTAACAGCCTTATAAAACAACATACAACAAATATCAATTAAAACCAAATTAAAAGAAAATATTCGTAAAGGCCTAGTCGTTAAAATTACCCTTAAAAACCCCACTAAAATTCCCTAGGCCAATCCCGCTTGTTGGAAAAG
>NW_015388007.1:6901-8270 GCF_001527695.2 Protobothrops mucrosquamatus | reverse complement strand
TGCGCCTGCGCTCTTCACACGCCTCCTGCAGGGCACATTTGGTAAAGTTCGTGCATTCAGGCTGCCGCCAAGCACAGGGAGTAGCACAGCTAAGGAAAAGGGCAAAAAAAAAATGGCGGACGGAGTGGTTTGGCGACCCCCGTGAAATGGTCGTGCGACCCCAAATGGGGTCGCGACCCACAGGTTGAGAACCGCTGCCTTAAGATGTCCCACATATGAGAGGTCCACGTTTGGAGTTGTTCCTTCTATATCCAACAACTACTGGAATCAGCCTTGGGGGAAGGAGAACCACTGCAAAACAAAGCCCCCCATTCCCAAGTCCCCAAAGATGGTCAAGAAGGATACCGTGGTCAATGGTACTGAAACCTGCTGAGAGATCGAGGAGAGCAAGGATGGGTATACCACCTCCACTTTGAGGCCTCCAAAGAGCACCACACTCCTGATCAATACTGTCTTGGTACTTCAACCCAGCCTGAAAATGGCTTAAAAAAACTTCAAAAAGCCCTGAAGCCACACACACCTACCACTTTCTGAACAATCCTCTCTTTAAAAGGGAAGGCTGAAGACGAGGCAAAATTGTCCCCAACACTATTGGTTCAAAGTATGGCTTCTTAAGGAGGGATGGACCAACTGCTTCAAAACACATGGACCAACCCTGCTCTCAAAGAAGTGTTCATTACTACTTGAGCCAGATTACACGCCACAAACCAGCTCATCCTGATTAACCAGGGGAGGAGACATTATTTGAAAACATAGACAGGAGAGTTCACAGTTTTCAGGACTCTGTCCACTTCCTCTGGACCAAGCAGGTGAAATTCATCCCAGACAATCAGATAAGATAGCTTCAGTCACTTCCACTTTCACAACTATAATTGGGACCAGAATTTCCTTTTTTTCAATATAAATTTTTTATTGTTTTCATCATAAAAAAAACCAACACCAGTATTACACAATATTATTACACAATCTTATATCCCACCCCCCCGGACTTCCCAAACCAAATCCCAGGCTAATATTCAGATATAAGTAAACAAATATTAATTTCTCTAACTCCACAAACTCTATTATAAACAATCCATCTCCTCCATATTAGTAAAAAATTATTCATTTAAGTAGTTCAGATCACCAAAATCTTTACCAATTCAGCAAGATACTTTAACACCACCAAAAAAAAACCAAACCATTCATTAAATTTAGTTTTTCCCTGTCACCAATAACTCTTCCTCTCTATTACAACATAATTATCATATTTGTAGTAATAATATAAGTGCATTTCTATTTTTAAAAAATATATTCTATCATTTCATCAATCTACACCTATAAAAAATCATTTTAAGTCCTTAATAAAATTTACAACTTCAATTACATA
>NW_015388007.1:0-5321 GCF_001527695.2 Protobothrops mucrosquamatus | reverse complement strand
AAGTCGCCTGCCACCGGAAGTCTCCAGAATTTCCATTGGTAAACAAGGCAGTTGCTAAGTACATCATGCCTGATTTTGTGACACTTTAACGGCTGTTAAGCAAATCACTGCAGTTGTTAAATGAATCGTGGGGTCATTGAGTGAATTTGGCTTCCACCATTAAATTTGCTTGTCAGAAGCTGACTGAGAAGGTCACAAATGGCAACCACGTGACCACAGGATGCTGCAATGGTTGTAAGTGTGAGGACTAGTTGTAAGTCACTTTTTCCAGTGCTGTAACTTTGAATGGTCATTAAATGAATGGATGTAAGTCAAGGATTGCAACTGTTACTGCACTGCCACAGTAGTCCCTCATCTCTTAGGACATGAAAAATTAGGTACCTCAGAAAAGAAAGAGAAGTAGGACATTCAAAGCATAAATACATTCAGGTTTCCCAGGACATTTACCTTAGTTGAACACGTTGCTCGCAGTGGTTCAACAAGCCGCTCTAATCTTTGCAGGACTGCATTAGGGCAGAGTGTTGACAGGCGAGCCAACATAATGAAAGTCAGCATCTTCATAATGAAGAAAGGAAAAAGCTTACCTTAACATCATTTTGCTCAAGCATATATTTCAGTGATAATTTCCACCAACTCGTGGTCACTTTCATTGTAACAACTTTCAGCTTTAAAACAGACCCTTTACAACAGGGGTCCCCTACCCCTGGTTTGTGGACTGGCACCGGGCTGCAGCATGCCAGAAACCAGGCCACGCAAATAAGTGAAGCCCCATCTGCGGGATGCAGGCAGCATGTGAAACCACGCCCCCTCCGGTCCATGGAAAAACACTCTCTCCACGGAACTGGTCCCTGGTGCCCAAAAGATTGGGGGCTGCTGCTTTACAACACTGCAACAGATTTCCCTCCTACTGGCTCTTTCTTCTAGGTTACAAGGCAGAAGAAAATAACATAGAAGTGGGTCATTTAGCTCTCATAGGACCCTTCCCCCCCCCTTCCTCTCCCCCCTCCCCACAGTTTGGGCATCGTCTTTGTGGAAGAAAAGTCTGAATTCACTGTGTGGGGGTAAATTGATTCATCCAAAACAGCCCTACAATTCAATGAAATAATGAAATTAGAAGCTCCAAAATTGGAAGATGGATTGTTTATATTCAAAAGAAACATAAAGTGGTAGAATATAAGTTAGGTTTTTAGAATTTTTTAAGTTGGTTTATTTCTACTATCTTTTCTTGTAGATTAAGATATTTTGTAGAGTTAGAAATATTAGTATTTGTTTACTTTTATATGAATATTATTCTGGGATTAGGTTTGGGGAGTCCGGGGGGGGGGGGGTTATTGATTGGTTATTGTGTTTACTTATGATTGTTTTTTATGATTGAAAAAATAAATAAAATTTCTTATAAAAAAAAAAAAGAAGCTCCAAAATTAATTTAAAAAAATTTAAATCTTACCCTGATATCATAATGATCTTTCAAGCCATCTTCCACATGATTTAAGTATTCATAGATGTCCAGTCTATCAAGGCAGCTTTCCAAAAGTGTGTACATGCATTCAAAGGCAGCTTTCCTCACATCGAGCCCATCATCTACTGTGTGTTTGAATGGCCCCATTTCTACCTAAAAGGGGAAATTCAAAGTAGCTGGTAGTTCTAAAAAAGGAAAACGTTCACATGCCAACTTTATCTGGCCCAGCCTGGAGCCACAGAATTGCTTGGTTCATTTCCAATTAAAGTTCAGCTGAATGTATTCCAATCTAAAGCTTTAAATTACAGGTTCAGTAATAATTTCCATACATTTATGGGATTAGTTTACTTTCAGGTCTCAAGAACATTGGGTTAATTATATTCACACACACACACGCACACACACATACACACACACACAATCTATCATTCCCATTTGATCTGGTCAGGCAGCACTATCTCTCGCCATCATTCAAAACAACAACAGTAGGTTAGGAGTACTGGGGGAACCACCCAACTCAGTGATCAGCAGCTATGGCCCCTTTATGACGTGTGGACATCAACTCCCAGAATTCCTGAGCCAGCATGGGAGTTGACATTCACAGGTCGTAAAGGGGCCATAGCTGCCCACACCTGACCCATCCTCAGAAGGGGTTAATGTGGAAACAGAATATGGTCCCTACCTCTCGTATGAGTTCCCTTCTAATTTTGGTTTCATTGTATAGGTGGGGTAGGACAGTACTGAGCTGATCTCGGATTAGGGAAGGTTTGTTGTGAGCAGCAGAATTAAACATAGCTAAAGCAACACGACGAACATTCAAGTCAGGATCCTGAAGTGTTTTCAAGAAGTCACCTGCAGGATTATAGCATAACAAGAGTTTAAAAGGCATTAACACTAGCTTTAAATACATTCTGGGATACACATAATATTCAAAAAGCAGGAGGGTAAAAAAAATTATATTTTCAAACCAGGCATGGACAGCCTATTCTGTCATTTATTCCCTAGTATTTGCATCAATATTTAAGTTGCATTAACATCTAGACTCAGTCGTAGAATCAGGTACTTTAAAGATAGCAATGTAGAAACAATTCAGATGATCTATGCATATTTAACAAAACTATTCTCTATTTTAGATAGCAATTGTGTATTCAGTTCGTTATGGAAATGCCATGTCAATATGCTTAATGAGAATGGAATCAGTTAAAGATTTGCTTGGATTTTGTTTCTTGATTAAAAAAAAAAGAATAACATCCTCCGTTATATATTGGATACATATTTCCTGGTCAGAAGCACCTCTTCTTTGGATTCAACTTCAACTTGTCTGCCCCCCCCCAATTCATTTTGACATCAGATAACATTTAGAGTTTGAACAACTTCTCAGATTCAGTCAGAAAAGGGTTGGGTGGATATAGGTGCGACAATGAAAGCAAAGCAAAGCACTTTCAGGTAACATTAAAGATCATGTTCTTATAGCAATTAATTCTTTGGGTCATTTCTCTTTTTCATTAATTCCACTCTGTGGTTTTTTTTTTATTTATCAAGGCCCACTATTCTGACTTCCAAAGAAAGTCTTTTTATCAAAACTCAAAATTACCTATGCATCCTTTAAGAAGGGGATCAATGGGTTGTGGGTGATCCGAGATGGTGAATTTTACTGCAGTCACCACTGTACTCCGAGCATAGGGGGAGCCTACAATGAGAAGTGGGAAAAAGTTATTTATCTTAAAAGAACACAGATCATTTCTACCAACTTTTCTCCCCCTAAGATTGCTTTTCTTCATCTTTTCCAGAACACAGAAACACAAACAACCCCAGCATGCACTGTGTGAAAATTATTCTGAGCTCTCTTTTTATAATGCTCATCCTCTTGAAGGAGCACAATGGCTCACGTGTTTAGGATGCTAGGTTGGAGGGTAGAAATCCCGGGTTCGAGACCCGAGTGCTGCTGCGTGGCAGGGTGAGCGCCCATCATTCGCTCCAGCTCTTTGACGGAGACATGAAAGGCATCTCCATGGGCATCCCCTGGGCAACGGTGATATCACCGGCTAATCCTTTTGACCAGGAAGTGCCTTAAAACGGTACCTCCAACATGAACGGGACAGATCTTCTCGAAGGAGCCCGGGCAGAATACAAACAATCTCCCAAAAGCAGCTTGTTAAGGATGGACACCGGAAAGTAAACATGCGCTACAAGATTCCACAGGTCTACAACACTGATTCAAAGAGAGGAGTACAACCTTCCACTCAGCTAAGCAATTGCCTCAGTACTATCCTTTCCCTTCCCTTACCTGAGAACAGCTGTTTTTTCAGCCTGGGCAGCAACTGAGAAGGGTTTACTAAAGTCAATTTCCCCAAGCATTCAGCAACAACGTTGCGGGTTCCTTCCTCTGTGTATTCACAGTGCTTGAAAAGCAGGGCCCATATGTCTTCCCCATAAGGTTTCAGACTCTCTGCTGGGGAAGAGCTAATGACTTCTTTCAGGGAATGAAGCAGTAAGTACTGCCGCTTAGGCTGGCCACCAATCTCCTTCAGCATGAAGGGAAGGTATTCTTTCAGGTTGCCCACACTGATGTTGCCCAAAGCGTAGGAAGCCGCTGATTTCACCTCTTCGCTGGGCGATGCAAACGCATCCAGGATCACGGCTTTGAGTTCCTTCTGAGCACTCAGGTTGGTGGTGCGACCTATTTCTGCGAGCGAAAGGAAAGCCAACATTTTGACAGCGGTGGTAGACTTTGGATTCTTCACATCCTGAATGAACAGGTTTACTAGGCCAGGGATTTCTTTTGGACACACGGAAGAAAGTGCCGCCACACATTTGGCAACAGAGTGAAAAGCCTGCTTATGCAAAGTGGTGGAGACTCCACTAGAGGTTGAGGAGTATATAGGACTAGTTAGCTGCTTCATCAGGTCAGCATAGCTCATGTTGACCGCCTTGATCACAACCAGTGCTTGGAAGAAGTCTACAATGGCATTCAGGGCCCCTCCTTGCATCAAAGGCGAGTAAACAAGTTGGAAAAGCTCCGACAAAACTGTACCACTGATCTTGGACAAGGATGAGGGATAAACCTTAGCTAAAGTAGTAAGGAACACAATGGCCACCTGAGAAACGTGCATATCGTTCTCGCTAATTAAATCCGGAAGCTCCATTAGAACACATTCAATCATGGCTGGCTTGAGGCTATCACTATAGTTTTTGATCAAGACGTCCAGAGCTGTCAAAGTACTCAGTTTCAAGGCACGCTGATTCTTACGCAAGAAGGAAGCCAAAATGGGGAAGCCTTCTGCAAGAATGGGCCTCAAGTCTATTTTGAGTGCAGAATTTGCAATCAGAGTAAGTGCTTTGACCGTGGTCAGTCTAGTTATTTCATTTTTCAGTCTCTCAAGGAAAATCTTCAGGGTTGGCTGGAGTTCGCTGCTTAAGTAGTCTCCCAGATTGGAAACAATTTGCCCCATACAAGAGATAGCCCGCTCCTTGACCTCCTGGTCAATGTCAGCTGCTTTCAGCCTCTTCAATGTTGCAGAAAACAAGTCTGTCACATAAGGTTTGGCATCAAACGTACAAGGCACATCCAAGGGACGAATTACTTTCACAAGCTGTAGAGTCACTAGCAAAGCTTCTGAAGTTATCTTATAAAAAGGATCCCCGATGCAAATTACAACTGGTGGCAGCAGTGCTTTAACATAGGGATGGAACACTTCTCGGGAGTGGTTGCAGAGAACAACATAAAGGAAAGACAGAGTATCTATCTTCATATTGGAGGAGCTGGATTTATCCGTCAAGGAGAAGACAATACCTGTACCAAGAAAACATTGGTCAGCTTGCTTTATAGTTGCATCTTATCCAACCTCATCAAAACAGACTT
>NW_015388006.1:138255-139893 GCF_001527695.2 Protobothrops mucrosquamatus | reverse complement strand
CTTTTTTTTTTTTGTTCTTAAAAAAAAAAAAAGAGCTTAGGATATAAATTGAACTAATAAAGTCAGAAGGAGTCATCTATATAAAGAAAAATGTAAACGTTCGTTTGTTCAAAATCTTAAATCTCCGAACGTTCTTCACCGGTTGCTTGGAAATTTCGACACAACGTTGCCCTCGAATACGCGCGTGTTTTTATATACCTGCTATTATACAGATGTCACACCTGTGACACAAACGTGCGCTTTCTCTTTTCTTTCTTTTCCATTTAACCAGACTGAGCCACAGCAACGCGTGGCCGAGTACAGCTATAGTAAGAATATAAAAAGTACCTCCTGGACTGGAGTCAGTTTCCAGCTAGCCCAGCAATTCTCAACCTATGGGTCGCGACCCCATTTGGGGTCAATCGACCATTTCACGGGGGTCGGCAAGCAAGGCTGTCCGCCATTTTTTTTCCCCTTTTCCGGCGGGTGCCTTACCTCCCTTGGGCTGGGCCAGCTGGTGGTCGGCCTGCTCCGTCTCTGCCGCTTGCCAGCTACGCCTCGGCCGGCGCAGGGGGCGGAACCACACATGCGCAGCGCTCCCGGGCAGGGAAAGTCCTCGACTTACGACCGGTTGGGTAGTCCTCGACTTACGAACGGTTTAGACTTACGACTGGTTGGGGGTCGAGGCATTAAAAAGGTTGAGAACCACTGAGCTAGCCAATCTTCCCAGGCTTTCACCACCTCCTGTGGGAGTCGGAGTTCCACAATTCCTAATCCTCACCTTTGCTCCTATCGACCTCCTTTGTTGCCTTCCGGTGCTGGAAGTGACACAACTTTAAAGGCAGGTATGCCCCCATCGGGGGAAAGGCTGTTCCGCAATTGAACCTGCACATTTGTGCCTAAAGAGAATTCCCCGTCCCTGCCAAGCAAAACTAAATAAACAGCGCATCTCGCCAGGTGCCCATTATATTCTCTCAGAAGAAGGAAATTTAATTTTGCTAATGGCTCCCTTTGTGGAGCATGCAAGAACTAGGAGGAAACAGTGAGACGAGAGCCGTGATTTAAGAATATACCTTCTGCTCTTCCGTGCCTGCAGCTCACATCAACTTAATTGCTTTTATTATTCATCTGTTGATTCCACACTTTTGTGTGTGTGCGCACGTCCTTCATTCCTTTTGTGCCAATCAACGCAGATGTCTTTCCTTATTACTAAGGAAAGTCTCTCTGGATATTATTATTCATTAATGTGTTAATTTCTCCCTGGCTGCTGTAATATTTCTCCCTTGATGGCTTTTGCAAATTCTCCTCCTAACAAAAAAAAAAAAGTCAGGCGCCGGGGAGCCCGGCTGGTGTTAAGAAGCGAAAAAAAGGATTGTCCAAGCTGGGCACGTTGTAGAAAGAGGCTAGACTAGATTTAAAAGTGGGTCCTTAAAAAGATCTCTCATCTTTGCTTGGGATCCGAATCGGTTCATTGGTTAAGTCAGGAGTTCTCTCTGTGCTTTGCTAAGGCCAGTGTGAGGCTGCAGCTCACACCAGGGGCACATCACATCAGGCAGCCCTTTTCAGCCCGGCCCCCTCCCAAGAGGGGACTACAACTCCCATTGGCAAGGCACCCAGGAGATGAGCACCAAAATAGCGCTTCCCAAAGGGAATTGAGTT
>NW_015388006.1:86060-138042 GCF_001527695.2 Protobothrops mucrosquamatus | reverse complement strand
GAATCGGTTCATTGGTTAAGTCAGGAGTTCTCTCTGTGCTTTGCTAAGGCCAGTGTGAGGCTGCAGCTCACACCAGGGGCACATCACATCAGGCAGCCCTTTTCAGCCCGGCCCCCTCCCAAGAGGGGACTACAACTCCCATTGGCAAGGCACCCAGGAGATGAGCACCAAAATAGCGCTTCCCAAAGGGAATTGAGTTGATGGAGGAGAGAAAAAAGGGAGGGAGGGAGGGAGGAAGGAAGGAAGGAAGAAAAGAGGGAAGTACAAGGGGGAGGGGGTAGAAGAAGGGAGGGAGCGAAGAAGGAGGGAGGGAGGGAGAAGGAAGGAATTGGGAAGCAAGGGAGGGAGGGAGGAAGAAAGAAAGAAAGGAAGGAATTGGGAAGGAAGGCAGGAAAGGAACGAGGGAGGGAGGAATTGGGAGGGAAGGAAGGGAAGGAGGGAGAGAATGGGAGGGAGGAGGAAAGGACGGAAGGGATTGGGAAAGGAGGGAGGGAAGAAGGGAGGAAGGAATTGGGAGGGAAGGAAGAAAGGAAGCAAGGAAGGAAGCAATAGGGAAGGAAGGGGAAGTGAGGAAATGGGGGAGGGAAGGAAAAAGGAAAAAGGAAGGAAGGAATGAAAATAAAGAGAAGGAAGGAAAGAAGGAGAAGAAAGAGGGGAGGGAGGGAGGAGGAAAGGAAGGACGGAATTGGGAAGGAAGAAATTGGGAGGGAAGGAAGCAAGCCAGCCATTTGGAAGGAAGGGGAAGTGAGGAAATGAGGGAGGGAGGGAAGAAGGAAAAAGAAGGAAGGAGAGAAAGAGAAAGAAGAAAGGAAGGAGAGAAAGAGAAGGAAGGAAGGACGTGCTGGACCCCCGGGAGAGAGCTTTCGGTCCAGTGCAGACCAGAAGACAGGAACGCTGCCGGCCCCCTGGGGCTCCTGGACCCCCGGTCCCCCCTCTCCTCCCCCCAGGCAGGGCCGAGAGGCTCACCAGATGTCGCTGGCCTTAGTCTGGGAGTACTGCTGATTCGTGTCGGGACCGTCGGGGCCAAAGTTGCAGCAGCAGTCCCAGCAGTAGTCCTTCCCGCAGTAGCAGCTGGGGCACTGGTCCCCACAGCCGCCCCCCGCCTTGCCGCAGCAGCACCAGCAGCACCAGATGACGCCCATGACGATGACCGCCGAGGCCAGCAGCCCGATGATCACGAACAACGCGATCATCCAGCCTCGGCTCCAACCTGCAGCAAAACCAAGACGGGAGACGGGGGGGGGGGGAGGAAGGCCTTCAGCGCATCGGACCGGTCTTTTCGGCCACAACAGCCCTGCGGGGTAGGACTGCAGCTAGCCCGCCACTTACCGCCGTCGGTAAGTGGAGTGACCGTTCGGCGTTACCGCTAGCCCTTGAAAAGGTCACCGACGAAGGTGACAAACGGTGACCCCCGTGACCCCCAACGGCGCAAGGGTTATAGAAATACATGCCAGGGGCCAGCGGGATTGACCTTTGATCACGGGGGACAGTCGTAAGGGTGAAAAATGGTCATCGGTCACTTTTTTTTTCAGCCCAGGCTTGCCCCAGTTCGTTTAGCGACCGTTCGGAGTTACGACGGCCCTTACAAAGGTGGCTCGTCACGGCTTTTCACGCTTAAACGGCCGTTGCAGGGTTCCTCCCGGGTCAGGTGATCAAAATTCAGACGCTTGGCAACTGACTCCCATTTATGATGGTCGCAGAGCCACGTGATCCCCTTCTGCGACCTTCGGACAAGCCAAGTCAATGGGGGAAGCCCGATTCACTTAACAGCCGTGTGACTAATTTAGCAGTTGCAACGATTCGCTTAACGACGGTGGCGAGAAAACGGGACAAAACTCCCTTAATAAATGTTTCACTTAGCAACTTAAATTTTGGGCTCAATGGTGGTTGTAAGTCAAGGATGACCTGTACTGTATCTTCTTCCATTTTTGGGGGAGGGGGACTTTAAGCAAACATTTTTTTGGGGGGGGGGGACTTTAAGCAGCTTATCGATATTAAAATAAAGTAATATTCGATTACTTTTACACATTAAAATTACAGTAACAAGTGTGTAAGCACTGATGGCTCCACGATTCCCGAAGGCCTTCCAGTAAAGCCAGTTTTTAACTTACTGGGTTGATGAAGACTGGTCCAATCCAAGCCGGGAATAAACAACATGGAGACTGCTTTAAAAAGAAGGTTGTAGTTTATTCCCGGCTTAGACTGGACCCTGATGAAAATTTTTCCTTCGACAGGGCACCACTCCAGTCAATAAATGGTTTACTTGCCTCATCTACTCATCATTAAAAAGAGACAAAACCATTACAGTAGCAACAACAACAACAATATGAATTAGTACAACAACATCAAACTGTTAGCACTGGGAAGCACCACGGTGAAAAATATTTCCCTATAGGAGAAGCATACAAACTTTCAGATCTCAAAGGCTTGCTGAAGCAGCCAAGTCTTGATGGTCTCATGGGATACCAAAAGCACTACACCAGGGGTCTTCAAACTTGGCCCTTTGATGACTTGTGGACTTCAACTCCCAGAATTCCTCAGCCCAGCATGCACGCCTGGCTGAGGAATTCTGGGAGTTGAAGTCCACAAGTCATCAACGGGCCAAGTTTGGAGACCCCTGCACTAGGGTCAAGGGTGAATAGAGGGAATCTTTTCCTTATACCAGGGGTCTTCAAACTTGGCAACTTTAAGACTTGTGGACTTCAACTCCCAGAATTCCTCAGCCAGCATGCCTGGCTGAGGAATTCTGGGAGTTGAAGTCCACAAGTCATCAAAGGGCCAAGTTTGGAGACCCCTGCACTATACTGTATCTTCTGAGCAGTTTTGTCTCCGGGACGGAAACACCAATTGTTTTACATTTTCCCTGCTCCTTCCCAACTTCGCCAGCAGCCCTTACCTCCTCCAAACTTAATTTCCACAGAGCAATGAGCCACGCCGACGTTATTGCCCACACTGCACTCGTAGATCCCCACGTGGTCGTCGCACAGATTACGGATCTGGAGATCCCCTGGAATGAGACCTGAAGGATGAAGACACGAGTGTTATACAGGGAAGTCAAGAGGTTGGATCTGGTTTTTTTTTAAAAAAAAAATAAATAAATTGTGGCATTAAAGCACTGCTCCTGAGCATGTACAGATAGATTTCCATCCAAACATGGAGTGCGCAGGTTGGCTGGGGGAATTCTGGGAGTTGAAGTCCACCCATCTTAAAACATTCTGGCTGGGGGATTCTGGGAGTTGAAGTCCATCCATCTTAAAGCTGCCAAGGTTGAGAAACATTGTACTCTTAGATCTGTCTCCAACCTCTGTGTAAAAGAGACCTCACATTCATATAGCAGCCTGTTCCTCACGTACCCTAATCTTCCCTCTTTGTAGTTTTAATCCATCAGTTTTGGCCCTGGGGAAATAAATAAACCCACTTCCTTTGCTATGTGGGACCATTTAAAGCTTGTGAGCAATTCCCCCCCCCCTCCATCACCTCTTCTGCAGAGTTACAATCCAGATCTTTCAATGTGGTTTATTTTGTTTTTCGACACACACACCCCAAGTTGTCCCTAACTTTTTCATTCCAGCATGTCCAAAATTGGACATAGTATTCCAAATAGCGTCTAACCAGGATAGAGTCGTCTGGGGGGGGGGGGCAATCACGGATGTCTCCTTTGCCCCTGAAATCTTAACCCTTAGGGGTAGACTTCTCTGGAGCTCAGAAGCTCAATTTATGCCAGCTAATACCTCTGCCCAGATCTCTGCGCCCTCTCTGTCGTATTTCTCCCATTCTCCCATCTAGTGGCAGGGGGTTCCGTAAGCTGGCTGTCTAGGCTCACGGCTGATTTCTCCTTTGGCTCCCAACCGCCCCAAGGAGACACTGCGAGAAGGCTGACACTCACTGCCTGAGGGCATCCAATCGTGGTAATTGCCGCTTGACATGGACCAGTGGTAGCTGAGCGGCTGGGTCCCCGTGGAAGTTAAGCAGCGAAGGATGACGTCGTTCCCATACTCGACCTCACCCATGATCCAGCAGCGAGGAATGGCTGGTTTTTCTGGGTAGTGAGCAGAGAAAATAAACCGGTTAAGTTTCCTAATTTGGGGGTCTGGGACCTTTTGTAAATATGGCTGCTGCCCCACACAAGACCCCTTCCGTGGCTTTGCTCTATATTATTATTATTATTATTATTATTATTATTATTATTATTATTATTATTATTATTATTATTATTATTATTATTATTATTATTATTATTGCGATGATATCTGTAATACCATCAAACATCCACATCTGCCTATCCCAGGTCCTTGGGAAGCCCTCGATAGCTAGACAAAATGCCAAATCCAGTCTGAACATCTGGCTGACTGTGCGATGATCCATAACAACAACAACAACAACAACAACAACAACAACAACAACAACAACAATAATAATAATAATAATAATAATAATAATAATAATAAAGTTGGAAGGGACCTTGGAGGTCATCTAGTCCAACCCCCTGCTCAGGCAGGAAACCCTAGACCATTTCAGACAAATTGCGGAAATTCTTTTGATAAACATCCACTGCAAAGTGCCCCCCTTCTCTTTGCAATTGAGAAACTGAGAACAGGTAGTCCTCGGCTTAGGACCAGGATTTCCAGTGTTAAACAAAGCTGCTTGCAGTGAGTCGTGTGCCCCATTTTTACGGCTTTTTTTGGGGGGGGAGGCACGGTTGTTAAGCGGATCACTCAGTTAAGGGCGCCAGGTGGTCACGAAGCAAACTTAATTGGCCTGGCTTATCCAGGGACTCGTGGATAGAGATCACACAATCCCCGGAGGCTGCAACGGTCGTAAATGGGAGGTCAGGTTGTAAGTCACTTTTTTTCAGGACCGTTGTAACTTCGAATGCTCGCCAAAGGAATGGTTGTAAATTGAGGACTGCTTGTAGAAATAAGTTCAAGGAAAGAAGGGAGGGAGGAGGGAAAGAAGGAAGGAAGGAAGGAAGGAAGGAAGGAAGGAAGGAAGGAAGGAAGGAAGGAAGNAGGAGAGAGAGAGAGAGAGAGAGAGAGAGAGAGAGAGAGAGAGAGAGAGAGAGAGAGAGGGAAGGAAGGAAGGGAGGAAGGCACTGAAAAAAGCTACCGGTCCTCAAACCTATGACTGTCGTGGTGTCCCGCCAATTACCAAATCCCAATTTGGCCACTTGGCAACCGACTTGTGTTTCTAACGCTTGCAGCACCCCTGGGTCACATGATCACCCTTTGCGAGCTCCTTCCCATCCGGCTTCTGACAAGCAAAGTCAACGGGGGTGGGGGAGAGAGCCGGATTCGCTTAACGACTATGCAATCCGCTTAGTGACCGTGTCGAAAAAGTCGCAGAGCCGGGCGCAATTCCCTCGACGCCTGAACTGCTTCGCAAGGGACGTTTTTCGGCCTCGTTGGGGGCCACCAGCCGAGGAGCGCGCAGATCGATAAAGCACACACCCAGCCGGGAAACATCCTCCACGGGGTGGCAAAAACCGGTCGCGTTGCAACTCCTGGTGTGGGCGTCGGTGCAATGAGGTCAGGGAGAAGCCCAACGCCAAAAGACTCTCCAAGCATTTTTTAGCATCCCACAAAGTCTGCTTTTTTTTTTTTCCCTCCCAGGGTTTTGCAAATGCGGGAACGTCATTAAGGAATCCTTCCTCGTTAAATGAGGACTAGGCAAAATGTTAATTTGGTGTCCTCCCCAGCTTGGGGGAAGGAGCCCGGTGCCTTGACTGGGGGTGGGGTGGGGGGGGTCTTACCTTGAACATTGATGGTCACTTTGCGGGTGGCTTCGGTGGTCTTCTTCACCGTGCACTCGTAAGTGGCGGAGTCGCTAACCTGCAGATCCCGGAGTTGCATGGAGGCATCGTAGAGGCTGGGATCGGACGAGATGAAGCCCACGCGCTTTTGGAAATCAGAGGATCCCGGGTAGAAGATACGTTGGTTGTGATAACCCAGGAGCTGGCCAAAATAAATAAATAAAAATCAGAGGAGAATAATGAAAAGGAAAGGCACCGTGCTGGATGAGTTTGGGCGACCGGGCGCGAGAACCAAGTGGCTAGTCCTCATGAGTCAATAAAAAAAAAAAAGAAAGAAAGAAAAAGAAATAAATAAATAAAGAAATTCCGGGCAACAGGTAATGCCTGATTCAACTTTCAGCAGCTGAGCTATTTCCAGAAGCTTCCCCAGCGTTGAGATCATTCACAGTCCACCCATGTTTATGGCCAACCCTGAAAAGATAACCATCTCATTGAAATTGCAGATTGCCAGATGCCAAAGCGAAGAGGCTGCAAATGTCGGCATTTTCCTATCTTCCCTATCTTTGCTCCGTTTAAAAGTGTACACAAGGGTGCCGACAGGCTGCACTTTTGCCTCCATCCCTCTCGCTTATCGCATCCCCAAACCAGAGAACCACCACATCTGCAAGTCGGTTCCTAGCCTGTTGTAGCAGAAACGGTTCAAAACCTGCGGAAGGTTTTTGTTCCTTTTTTGAAACCAGAGATTCAAAGCCTGGCGTGGGCCATCATTTTATTTTTTTTAATGTATTAAGTCGCGAGGCCCATCGCTCTAGCCAAACAACTCTGGGCGGCTTGGTTATGATTCCAATTGTTTTATACTTTTATATCTGTGTAATGAAATTCTCCTGGAGGCCAAAATACCAAATACATGGACTGAAGCCAACGTTACTTTGATGCCTAAAGAAGACTCTGATTTAACGCAAATTAAAAAAAAAATTATAGACCAATATCGTTATGAAATGTCGATTACAAAAGCTTTGCTTCAATAATGGCAGAAAGGCTGAAGAAATTTTGGATCGAATTTATGCACACAGATCAAAACGGTTTCTTACCTAAAAGACGGATCAAAAATAATCTTAAGAATGATTCTTGATGTGTTTAGAGTATTATGAAAATTCATCCAGGGAAACAGATGGCTTGAATGTCCCTTGATGCACAGAAAGCGTTTGACAACGTGAACTGGCAATAAGGTCCTTTTTTTTTTTTGAAGACCGTTGCAACTTTGAACGGTCGCCAAACGAACGGAATACCTGGATTCGATTAATCATAACAATATGGATTGCAGTTACGGAGGAGTCTGAAAAGAATCACGTCTTCAACTCACCGGATTATATTGGGGGTGGGGTCCAGGTTTCACCTGCCTCCACTGAATATCCCAGTCATTATCCGGAGTGTTATCTTCGGGATCTGAAGAAAAGGGGCACCCCAGTTTTACCGACTCCCCTTTAGGCAAGTAAATGATCTTATGTCCATCTTCATTAATCCTGACAGCAAGAGCTGCACCTGAAAAAGGAAGGCACACACAAGGTTGCAAATCACATCCCCACTATAAAACTGGTTCCAAAATAAAGTTGCATTTCTAACGCAACCGCCCTTCGCTTTGCCCAGTTCCTTGGATAGGGACTTAAATTCCGAATTTCTCCGGGACCTAATTCACCCAAGCGTCTGGGGGCCCTCCATACAGACAGTCCTCGTTGAACGACTGCCTCGTTGAGCAACGCTTTACAACTTGACAACCACTCCTTGCATTTACAATCTTCGCAGGCTGGTAAAGCCTGGTGAAGTCAGACTGTAAACACAGTCCCGGTTTCACACACGCCCTCTTGGAGCGCTTTGGGTTGTGGGGGTGACGTTTCGTTCTCCGAGCTTGTGGGTTGGTTTCCGAACATTTGGTTACCAGGCTAGGTTACAACTTCGGCGGAGTTTAGGGCATGTCAAGTGCCGGTGTTCTTCTGTGGTTTGTGGGTTGTGCTGAGCCATTTGAGTTGGTGTATATTGTGTGCTGTGTGAACCCCCTCAGTGCATCAGCAGCCTAGTCAGAACATCCTGGCCAGCAGGAATTTCTGCAGGATTTGGTTTTCTGAAGCCAGCCAAAATTCCCTGCTGGTGTGCCCTGTGGAATTTTGTGCGCGTACGAAAGGAGTAAAGTTTGTATCATTGTGCCCTACCCAGACTTTATCATCTGAGCTCTCCCTCTTGCCCCCACCCCGCAAATACCCCTGCTTATCAAGCAATGTAATCAAATGAAGATAAAGTACGTCATCTAAATTCCCCCAATCCACCAGCTGGACAACTTATGGAAAACAGAAGCTGGGGACGGATTCACAGCTTCACATATTCACACGTTCTTCCCACCTCTTCATAATCAGTGTATTCTTTCCCAGATAATAAACAAGCCAGGTGGCGGCAGACTCCAGCCTGGGAGCAAGCAAGGACTTAAGAAACCGAAAAGTCCTCGACTTACGCCGTCAGGGGAGTCCCCAAATTCCTGTTGCTAAATGAGGTATTTGTTAAGGGAGTTTTGCCCCCGTTTTATGACTTTTCTCGCCACATTTATTAAGCGAATTACCGCAGTTGGTAAGTTTCTTAAGTGATTCCGGCTTCCCCCATTGACTTTGCTTGTCAGAAGGTTGCAAAAGGGGTTCACATGACCCCCCCCGGGACGCTGCAACCGTCTTAAGTCCATGCCAGTTGCTAAGTGTCTGAATTTTGATCCTGCAATGATGGGGACGACGCAATGGACGTAATTATGAAGGAGAATATTTGAAGCTCGGCGTTGAAACTATTGAAAAGCTATCCTAAGGCGCTTTTGACAAGACTGCTGTAACTTTGGACCGTCACTAAACGAACTGTCGCAAGACGAGGAATGCCTATATTCCTTCCTTTTGCCCTGCCCAAGACAGAGCACGCGAGAAAAAAAATTTGCTCTTCCCAGCATCTATCCCCCCCAAAATACCTTCCAGGCTTTGGAAACGAGGCCAGGTTGGTTATTTATTTATTTTTAATCCCGCCTTTCTGTTAAAAAGCCAAATCACTTCTGGGCTTCCCAGCAAAATTAAAACCTTATCCCAAATATGCCAATTATCTTGCTGGTCCCCAAATTTTTTTTAAATAATAATAATAATCCCACGCCTGTCGAGATTGTGGTCTCGGCTTGCCAAAAGTGGCGGATCTCCTGCCTGGATTGTTTTTGCTCAGCTTAGTCATCCAGGCTTCAACAAGTGAGATCTCGGCGGACGATAAGATAATGCCAGCCTTACAACGATCATTAGCGACCGCTCTGTAACTCGTTTCTCCGCTGTGTCTAATAATTAAGATGATGGCAGGGTATCCCCGTGCAAAGCCCTTTGTTGACAGGAACTAAGTCATTTTCTCCTCCGTGGCGGGGAAGCTGTTTTGCGGCTTCCAGATGCCAGCGAAACTTAAAAGCTTGTTCGTTATGTTTTCGTTATTTAATTTTATGGCAAGTATCAGAATGGAAAGGAATATTTGTGGCTCAGGGCTGACGTGGGGAGATCTTGGTGCTTTCTGAGCAGACGTTTCGTGACCCAACTAGATAACGTCATCGGTGCTAGACGGGGATGGGAATTGTAAAGAGGAGGAGGAGGAGGAGGAGGAAGAGGAAGAGGAAGAGGAAGAGGAGAAGGAGGAGGAGGACTGTGGGGTCCTTACTGCTCTCTGAGCTTATTTTCTTGCAGACGTTTCATTACCCAACTAGGTAACATCAACAGTACTAGTGAGGTATGCAGGGAGGAGGAGGAGGAGGAAGAGGAGGAGGAAGAAGAAGAAGAAGAAGAAGGAGGAGGAGGAGGAGGAGGAGGAGGAGGAGGAGAAGAAGAAGAAGAAGAAGAAGAAGAAGAAGAAGAAGAAGAAGAAGAAGAAGAAGAAGAAGAAGAAGAAGAAGAAGAAAAAACAACAACAACAACAACAACAACAACAACTGTGGGACCCTTAGATCTCTCTGAGCTTGGTTGTTTTCTTGCAGACGTTTCATTACCCAAACTAGGTAACATCAACAGTGCTAGATGAGAATGGGAATTGCAAAGAGGAGGAGGAGGAGGAGGAGGAGGAGGAGGAGGAGGAAGGGGACAGTGGCTCCTTAGTGCTCTCTGAGCTTGCTTATTTTCTTGCAAACATTTCATAAGCCAGCTAGGTTACATCATCAGTGCTAGAAGGGAGTGGGGATCGTGGACTCGGAAGAGTAGGAGTAGGAGAAATATTGTGGTGTCTTTGATGCTCTCTGAGCATTGGTTGTTTTCTTCCAAACTTTTCATGACCCAGCTAGGTAACATTATCAGTGCAAACCCACTCCCTTCTAGCACCGATCTAGTTGGATCACGAAACATCCGCAAGAGAATGAGGGTTGGACCGGACCCACTTCACAAAACCACGGAGACTCGAGTGCACGTTTGGAGGCAGCAACAACAAAGCAGAATTTGATGCCCCAAAAAAAGGACGGGAATAAAATCCACCCGAGTGGACTGTGGTGAGTGGATCGTAGTTCATCGGTTGGACGGTTCTTAAAAACTCAATTGAAGGGATTTATACAGTGATGGTCTCAGAGCTGGTAGCTTTGCCTCCGATGAAATTGCCTCCGGCAGATTGGAGATGGAGAAAATGAGTGGGTAAATATTGCAATATTTGATCGTGCCGCTGAGGCTGTTGAAATGAGGCAACACCTAGCTAACCTTGGCTCACCTGGGCAAGGTTAACAGGAACAGATTTGGGAAGCTGTAAGAGATCTTGGAAAAAGGCCAAGAGAAACAAATTTTGTGCACTTGCCAAGAAAACAAAAGGAACGTGGCAAGAATAGAATAGAATAGAACAGAACAGAACAGAGAATAGAGAACAGAATAGAACAGAATAAAATAGAATAATGAATAGAATAGAATAGAATAGAACAGAGAATAGAGAATAGAGAATAGAGAATAGAGAATAGAGAATAGAGAATAGAGAATAGAGAATAGAGAATAGAATAATGAATAGAATAGAATAGAATAGAATAGAATAGAATAGAATATAATAGAATTCTTTATTGGCCAAGCCTGATTGGACACACAAGGAATTTGACTTAAGGGAAGTGTAACTTTTTCAAAAGAAAACAAAAGAGGATAAAAAAGTTGGTTTTCTTTCCTTTTTTCATTTACCCAAAGACAAAGAAATTAAGAAAAGAAATGGCTGTGCAAGAAAAATTACGACACAATCTCAGCAGATTCAAGTAAAATGTCAAAGGCTGAATATAACTAATCCCTTAAAATAGGAGCAGCTATTGAGCTATTCCTCAATTATTTACTCATAATTCTCCGTATCTTGCCTGTGTCTCAGTTCACAGTGAGAAAAAGCACCAGACATAATCATAATTTGCACACAATTGTCCTGGAATAACAATAACAACATTCTCCATAATAGTCCTTTTGAGGGAGATAAAGGGAGCTGGACTCAAATCTTCCTAATCTAGCACTCTAATCACTACTCCACACTGCCTCTTTCTCGAAAAGTAGCTCTTTTTTATTGCTTGTCCTAAGACAGGACCTTGGGGGTGTTGGCCCCATTCTGTTCCAATCTTTTGCTCCTCTTTCCAGGTTTTGTGTGCAACCAAATAAGGGAATCCAAGAATTATTAAACCAGCGTTTTCAAACTTGGCCATTTTCAGATGGGGGGGACTTCAACTCCCAGAATTCCCTAATCAGGATGATGGCTGGGGAATTCTGGAAGTTGAAGTCCACCCATTTTGAAACATGCTAGTTGGGGTTATCTGGGAGTTGAAGTCCACCCATCTCAAAGCATGCTAACTGGGGGGTTCTGGGAATCGAAGTCCACCCATCTCAAAGCAAGCTAGATGGAGGATTCTGGGAATTGAAACCCACCCATCTCAAAACACGTTGGCTGGGGGATTCTGGGGGTCGAAATCTACCCATCTGAAAGCAAGCTGGGCAGAGGATCCTGGGAACTGAAGTCCACCCATCTCAATGCTGCCAAGTTTTGAAAAGCCCCCGGATTAAAGAAATGGAGACATCGCGAAGAAATAAATCCACACATCTTACCTATAAGAATGCAGGAGATTAAAAAACGTAATCCTTTGCTGCTTTCCATGTCCCAACGAGACGGTAGCTGGATCCAAGGAAGATCTTGGCACAGAAACCCGGAACCCCACAATTGTTTAACTCTCCCAGTTCGGTCCTTTAAGAGCTGGTTTCGAACAGGCGAGGGAGGCACCTCCAAACTGTAAAACTAAGCCAGAGAAATTGCCTTTGAGGTCCGGACACGCTCGGCAATTATGCAAGACATTCATCTCCATGGTTTTCCACCCACAGCCAATCTGATCCCCAAGCATTCTCACAAATCTGTCAATTCCCCTTGGGGTGAATCAGTCAATTTCCTTGGCTGTCAGTCAGTTTCAGTTTCTCATTTTTTAATTTTTTTTTTAGGATACAGTTAAGGGGAGAGTCTCTATTTCTGTTCTGTTTTTTGTTTTGTTTTTAATTCCCCGTTTTATTCTTTTCCCTGCATGCTCCTTCCAGACTGGCGGGCATCGTTGTTGCAAATCCCTTGCAGATCTCTGGAGAAAATTCATTGCTTGATTCATGAAAGGAGCGGGCAAAATATTATCTGGGCAAGGGTCATAGCCATTCTCCAATGCCCCTGAAGGCTAGACAAGAAGCAACGGATGGAAACTGATCAAGGAGAGAAGCAACCTAGAACTAAGGAGAAATTTCCTGATAGTGAGAACAATTAACCAGTGGAACTCCTTGCCTCCAGAAGCGGTGAATGCTCCAACACTGGAAGTTTTTAAGAAGAGACTAGACAGCCAATTGTCTGAAATGGTATAGGGTTTCCTGCCTGAGCAGGGGGTTGGACTAGATGACCTCCAAGGTGCCTTTATTATTATTATTATTATTATTATTATTATTATTATTATTATTATTATTATTATTATTATTATTATTATTATTATTTCGCTCGCTACTTTCAGGAGTCAATCAAGGCCCCTTTTCCAGAGATCTGCATCGAATTCAGGTTTTGCGTTGCTTCGATTTTGAAGAAGGCAGGGCGTCGTGGCAAGCCTCACTGAGCCCCGGTTTTGGGAACAGAACTCATTTTTTTGTCGTTGTGCCTCTTGGATAAAAATGCGAGATGAGGTCAGATTGCGTTTAAATGCAGATTGCACAGGTTTCTCAGCCCACGCCCGCTTGAGAGCGAGCGCGCGGCTCACAGGGTCCCGGCTTTTGAGTGTGCGGCAATTTTGATTTCGGAAGTTTAGGCTAAATTGGGGAAGAGACCCCTGGCTTATTTTAAGGAGGTTGTGCTTTCATAACAATTGCGTTTCAAGGCAAATCTGCAACCAGGGTGATTTGGGGTCGGTCCGTCTCCCTCCCTCTCCCTCCCTCCCTCCATTTCTCTCCCTTCCTCCCTCTCCCTCCCTCTCCCTCCCTCCCTCTCCCCCTACTCCTCTCTTTACTCCCTTTCTCTCCCTTCCTCTCCCTCTCTCCCTTCCTCCCTCTCCCTCTCCCCTCCCCCTCCCCCTCCCTCCCTTTCTCTCCCTTCCTCCCTCTCCCTCTCTCCCTCCCTCTCCCTCCCTCCCTCTCCCCCACTCCTCTCCTTTCCTCCCTTTCTCTCTCTTCCTCCCTCTCTCCCTTGCTCCCACGCCCTCCCTCCCTTTCTCTCCCTCCCTCTCCCCCTTCCTCCTTCTCCCTCTGTCTCTCCCTCCCTTTCTCTCCTTCCCTCCCTCCCTCTCCCTCTCCCTCTTCCCCTCTCCCTCCCTTCCCTCTCCTTCTCTCTCTCTCTCTCTCTCTCTTTCTCTCTCTCTCTCTTTCACACACACACACATTAGCCAGGCTACCTTGCAGGATTGCTCTGTTAGGAAAAAATTAGGAGGAATTATGCCACCTCGATTTCCCGAAAGGGAAGTGAGCTGTAAAACTAATGAATAAATTCAAAGGGCAAGGCCAATGTTCTTTCCAGCATGCATTTTCTTTTCCATCCAAGCGACGTTCGGCCCTTCTCAATTCTTCCTCCCTGTCCTGCCTGATTTAATTTTATTTTGCTGACCAATGATTTTCTTGGGGGCAAGACAAACTATGATTAGTGGGGGATGCAACAGCAGAATTGCACTGGACCCCCGCGTCCTGTTGAGATTTTTATTCCCTTTATATAGGGTTTCCTGCCTCAGCAGGGGGTTGGCCTCGATGACCTCCAAGGTCCCTTCCAACTTTATTATTATTATTATTATTATTATTATTATTAATTATTATTATTATTATTATTATTATTATTATTATTATTATTATTATTATTATTATTATTATTATTATTATAGTCCCTGACTTAACAACCATTTGTTTGGAGACTGTTTGAAGTTGCAACAGCCTCGGAAAAAAGTGACTTGTTTATTTATTTATTACATTTCTACGAAGTCACAGAGACTTCTACATTTCTATGACTTAGGACCGGTCCTCGCCCTTACGACCGCCGCCGCATTCCCAAGGTCACAGGGTCAAAATTCAGGAGCTTAGCAACCAACACGTATTTACAACGGTTGCAGCGTCCCCAGGTCACCTGATCGCCATCTAGAATAGAATAGCAGAGCTGAAAGGGACCTCGGAGGTCATCTAGTCCAACCCCCTACTCAGGCAGGAAACCCCTATTTCAGACAAACGGTTGTCCAATCTCTTCTTAAAAACTTCCAGGGTTGGATCGCTCACAACCTCTGGAGGAAAACCTCCCAGCCAGCTTCCAACAAGGAAAGGCAGTGTGATGTCTCATTTAATAACCGCTGGGGAATTCAACTAACGACTGCATAAAAAAAAAGTTTTAAAATTGGGAGTGGTCACGTGACACCCCATTTAACAACTGCGCTGTTTAACCGCAATTTTTCCTGTCCCAATTGTGGTCGTTAAGTTGAGGACTACCTGTAGAATATCCAGCTATTGACAGGCTGGTGGATAGATTTATCCCCAAACGGTCAAGCTTGGGGAAAAATTAGAACTAAAAATTAAACCAGTTTTGTTCCTTGTAACATTAGCACATCTGGGGACCTTGAACAACAACACCACCACATACAGCTTTATAGTATAACCCCGAAACACCTGAGCAGTTGTTTTAAAAAGTTGTGTCCGCAACAGGGACGTTCCTGATAAATCAAATAAAGAAACCACACACACACACACACACACACACAAACCTAAATAAAACTGGAAAGTGAACCCCATTGGTGTAAATTAGGCTTCCAATTTGAGGATCAAATTACATGAATGCCTGAAATCAAATTCTCTCTACCCCTCCTTCCACACAGGCACACAAATGCACAAACACACACCCTGCTTTAAAGAACCAGCTTGCAGAGAATTAATTTGACTCTATGATCTGGAGCATCTCCACTAGCATCCGTCATTAAATACTCTGCCGCTGATTTTAAATGACTGCTCCGAAATAATTTCAGCCCAGCCTGTTTGGGCTCGACTGAGCACCTTCCCCCTCACTGAAAATTCATCTCCAAAGCCTTGCAAGCAGAAAAGCAGAGTGTCAGGGAGAAGCCTCGCCTTGACCTGCTAGATTTCTACATCTCTTGGTTGCAAGGGATTTTGCCGGCTTGTCCCGTCTCCCGCCTGCCAACCTCCTCTGCCTCGCCAGGATTTGCAGCGGGTACCTTGTTCCTCGCCGGCGGTGCGGTGTGCCCTCAGCTTTGCTGCCTTGCCAGGATGGATGCCACTGGCCTTCTAAGAGCCAGCTCGGAAGGAAGAGGGGGAAAAAGACACCTGCACCTTGCAATTAGCTCGACACCCCGGAGCGAAGAGGGCGGTGCCTTTTTAAAATACCAAATCAAGATATGATTTATGGAGCGGAGGAAACTGGCGTTTTCGGATGCAGCACAGGGCAGGGTGAGCGGAGTAAGGCGTGAGGCATTTTTTCAAGGCTTCCCCGTCATGTCACAAAACTGCACGCCAAATTTAGCAGGCGTGCGACACACAGTTGCTCCGGCCCTACCCAAGGCGCTTGCAAATTAGGCCATATGCTCCACCAGCCTCTCTCTCTCTCTCTCTGCTTACAACCTCCCTTACAGGTAGGCACGAAAGACAGGGCGTCCTCTGCCCTGTTTGTGAAAATTATGCCAGCCTCAGCAGGCGGAAATCGGCGGGATCAAAGACTTCCAGGGAAATGCAATCGGGCGATCAAAACTGCCTGCCTTGCCAAATTGCCTGCAGTCCCCCGTTTAGAACTTTGCATTCTTTTCCCCCACCCTGAGGACCAGCAACTTGCATGCTTTTTTAAAAAAAATAAAGACTTGCAACGTGCATGTTAAATGTGCACGTTTCTCACCTTGCCAAATTCTAGGACTCAGGGTGCATCACTTGCTGAGTGCAATTTGGGGAAGGAAGCATGAATAAAAAATTGGTAGCCAGCTAAGCCATCCGGGATGTGTAGGAAACAGGAAAGCATACACATTCTACCTGGAGTAAATTAGCATGTCTAGAATTGTCCCGCAGGATATATTCGGCATCCTGAAGGCAACATTTATTAAAAATAATTCTCGACTTACAAGCGTTCATTTAGCAACCGTTTGAACTTATGACGGGGCTGGAAAAAAAAAGCAACTGACAACCGGTCCTCGCATTTACGACCGTCAGAGTGTCCCTGTGGTCGTGCGATTACGACGGGTGTGTATTTACCGCGGTTGCAGCGTCCTGGGATCACATCATCCCCCTTTGCAACCGACAAGCAAGCCAGATTCGCTTAATGACCGACACGATTTACTTAACAACGGCAGGATTTGCTTAGCAACCGTGGCGAAAAAGGTTGTTAAAAGGAAATTCTGCCCCAATTGTGGTCCTGCCTGTATCACCTTTTCGAGATCAAAGGCCTAGTTTTATTATCTGTTTGTGGCGCAACAAATCCATTCGTTTATTTAAATTGGTCCCAATTGTTCCCATCTCCTTCGTGAAGGAACTCCAAAGGCTAAACCAAACCGAAAGTTAATTGCTTCATGGTTGCAGGTTGTTTACACAATTGCACAACAATCTCAGCTTTGTTCTGAAGCCGTATTTTCATGTGGTTCCCTTCTGCTTAGATTTACATATGAATGTTGCTGAACGGACAGTATGGCCTCACCAGGCATAAATCTTTGGCTCTGTTCGTCTCTGACACTCGTCACGAACACGTTCACAGACACTCCTAAAAAATTTTTTCTGCCTGTGTCTTTTACACACACACACATGGACGCCTTTCCTTTCTCCTAACAGAAACCCAGTGGGATGAAAAAATTTGAAGTTCACACTCAAGCTAGCCAGGGGGGTCGAAGGGCGCGGGACTCAAAACACAGAGAATGCAAATGTGTTTTATTTACCTATTTAATTAATCTATTTATATGCCACCCATCTCCCTGTTAATTGACTATGATATAAGGTCTGACTGAGTGTTGCCTATTAACTTTTGTACATAGAGTCCTAAGGCTGGAAAGGGACCTTGGAGGTCTTCTAGTCCAGCCCTCTTCTCAAGCAGGAGATCCTATACCATTATACAGGATCTCCTGCTTGAGAAGAGGGTTGGACTAGAAGACCTCCAAGGTCCCTTCCAGTCCTAGGACTCTATGTTCTAGAGTCGTTTCTTAAAAACCTCCAGTGATGGAGAACCCACAACTTCTGGTGGCAAGTTGTTCCACGGGTTAATTTTTCTCTCAGTCAGGAAATTCCTCCTTAGTTCTAGGCTGCTTCTCTCATTGGTTAGTTTCCATCCGTTGCTTCTTGTCCTGCCTTCTGGTGCTTTGGGGGATAGTTTGACCCCCCTCTTCTTTGTGGCAGCCCCTCAAATATTGGAACACTGCTATCATGTCACCCACTGTCCTTTTCATTAAACTAGACATAACCAATTTCAGCAACTGTTCTTTATATATTTTATTCTCCAGCCCCCTGATCATCTTTGTTGCTCTTCTCTGCACTCTTTCTAGAGTCTCAACATCTTGTTTACATCGTGGTGACCAAAACTGGATGCAGGATTCCAAGTGTGGCCTCACCAAGGCCTTGTAAAGCGGTACTAACACTTCACCTGATCTTGATTCTATCCCTCTGTTGATGCAGCCTAGCACTGTGTTGGCTTTTTTTGGTAGTTGCAGCACACGGCTGGCTCATACGTATAATAATAATAATAAAGTTGGAAGGGACCTTGGAGGTCATCTAGTCCAACCCCCTGCTCAGGCAGGAAACCCTATACTATTACAGACAAATGACTGTCCAGTCTCTTCTTAAACACTTCCAGTGTTGGAGCATTCACAACTTCTGGAGGCAGGTTGTTCCACTGATTAATTATTCTAACTGTCAGGAAATTCCTTCTTAGTTCCAGGTTGCTTCTCTCCTTGTTTAGTTTCCA
Organism: Protobothrops mucrosquamatus; assembly: GCF_001527695.2. NCBI lineage: Eukaryota > Metazoa > Chordata > Lepidosauria > Squamata > Viperidae > Protobothrops > Protobothrops mucrosquamatus. Next base: position 119,894 of record NW_015388006.1, on the reverse strand, counting down.
TCCATTGCTTCCTGTCCTGCCTTCAGGCGCTTTGGAGAATAGCTTGACTCCCTCTTCTTTGGGGCAGCCCCTGAGATATTGGAACACTGCTATCATGTCCCCCCTCGTCCTTCTCTTCATTATGTTATTGTTCCATTAGGACACCTAGAGAGAATTATCTACAGCTCATTGAATCTCACTTTGCTGACTAGGCAGAATTTACGCAACCTGTGTGGCTGACTGCCACAGGAAATCTTGAACACGATGGCATGTTGCTCGCCGGCTAACAATGGCTAGATGTAGGTTGGGTCTGAGTTGCCGATGAGTTTGCATTTTGATGCAACGCAAGAGGACCTTGTTAACTTGGGGAACTCATTGCCACAAGAAGTGGTGAGGGCACCACTGACTTGGATGAGAATTTATATGCATAAAGATGCACCAGTCCCCACAACGAAAGAATGGGGATGGTGAAAGCGGTGGAGGTGGCAGAGATGGCCAAAGTAATTGTTTTAATTAAAGAGGAGAATTTATCTATTTTGCTTTCCGTTTTGGAAAGGGCTTCTGGGTTTTGTGCTCGAAACCCGAAAAAAATAAAACTCTCCATTTTAGATTTTGACGGTTGAAATGATCTTGTTGTAGAAAGGGCTTGAAATACAGAGGGTCCTTGACTTACGACATAATTGAGACTAGATTTTCTGATGCTAAGCAAGGCGATGGTTAAGTAAATTGCTATGCCCAATTTTATAACCTTTTTTTTTTTGCCACGGTTGTTAACTGAATCACTGCAGTTGTTAAGCAAATCACTGAGTCCTTAAGCAAAGCCAGCCTCTCCCATTGACTTGGCTTGGCAGAAGCTAGCTGGGAAGTTCACAAAGGATGGGATGGCGCAACTGTCATACATCCAGCCAGTTGCCAAGCATTCAGATTTTGATCATGTGACCTTGGGGAATGCTACGTTGTAGGTGCAAGGACTGGTCCTAACTCACTTTTTTCAGTGCTGTTATAAATTTGAATGGTCATTAAACAAATCATTGTTAAGTCGAGGACTGCCGGTGTTTAGAAATGTAAAGCAAAGATTGAGGCTGTAATTCTTTTGGTATTCTACTGTACTGAAAAAAAAATGGAAGTCCTTTCTTTCTTTCTTTCTTTCTTTCTTTCTTTCTTTCTTTCTTTCTTTCCTTCCTTCCTTCCTTCCTCCCTCCCTTCCTCCCTTCCTTCTTTCTTTCTTTCTTTCTTCCTCCCTGCCTCCTTCCTTCCTTTCTTCTCCCCTCCAATCTATCTTCCTTCCTTCCTTCCTTCCTTCCTTCCTTCCTTCCTTCCTTCCTTCCTTCCTTCCTTCCTTCCTTCCTTCCTTCCTTCCTTCCTCTTTTTACACCTTTCTCTCCTTTGAACTTTCCTAAATTTTGCTTGTATCAGCATTTTATCTTAAAATAAACTTGAAGAAAACCTTTCTGGGGAAAAAAAACCAAACCCCAAAGGATTGGTCCAACGAAAGAAGCTCTATCCAACCGATCGTGAAGCAAAGATTGACCTGGAGAACCTCAGCCTGATCTATTCAGGCTACTTTTCTGTTCCAAGCGGAAACCCTAAAATGATTTTCTGTGGCTGTATTGCCGTGGGCATCCACACCTGGCCGCTTGCGTAGTTCTCCTTGCCTCCCGGGGAGCAGTTTTCTAAATTGGGGTGAAGGAACCTCGAAAACAATGATCCCGCTCTGTTCACGTCTTGCAAAAAAAAGAACTGAAAAAAAGAAATATCCGGGCTGAGGTGTCTTCCAGCCTCCCCCAAAAAACTTGCTGCGTCTCGCTTTCCAGGAAGACCACATTCCTTACGTTTGAGCAGCAGAAGGAAGGGCTGGTCCAAAAGATGGCGTTGCCAATTGCAACCTCCCCGAGTTCATTTTAATTAACTTCCAGTTCTAATTAGAGCTTAGAAGCAAGCGAGTCAGATAGCTACAAGCTTGGGTGAGGGCCTCAAACACGCACTTCCCAAAATAAACGGGGTGAGCGACAAAAAAAAAAAAGAAGAAGAAGAAGAAGAACGCCCTCCTAGAGCAGAAATAACTTTGGGGTTGTTGTTGTTTTTTTTATTAAACTCATCCGAGGTTCCTTCAGCCTGTTTCTGGAAAGGTGGCAGGGAAAAAGCAGAAGAAAGAAATGTTTAAAAAACGAGATTACCGCTGGGTAATCTCAGATTAATTCAGTGGGAGAGAGAGAGAGAAAATAGAGTTTAATTCCACCATCCGTGGCAGGTGGAGCATCCGAGGTGGGGTGGCCAAAAATTGGTGATGCCGATTTTGGCACACCGCGTTTTCCTAAGTACTTAATTACAGCTGGATGGATCTGGCTGGTTTTCCCTGGTTCAGATTGGCTGGTTCTCCACCAAAAATCCACGGAAAGGTGACCCAAGATAGAAGTGAATCATAAATGTTGTTTACCACCCGTTTTGGGGGGGACGTGGCGGCTTGGCTGGCAATTAAGATTGTTTGCCTGATGGCCCTGGAGTGGATTTAACGCATCCTGGCTGCCCACTCCTCTCTGGAGAATTAAAGAGGGTGTGTGTGTGTGTTTGCGTGTTGACACCGATACAAGGGCAAGGCGCCTTTTAAAGCGGGCATTTGATTTTAGCGGGGGTCACGGTCAGCTAAGGGGAGTTTCCCTCTCAACACGATTATGTTCTGTTTCATCAAACATCCGGATTTGATCAACTGGGAGACGGATGAAAAGTCTGTCATTAAAATAAAATCTGAGCCCTACAGGGAGTTGCCGGATGCAAAAGTGGAACCGAGTTTCAGAATTCCGCCTGCATTATTCATTTTTCGAGTCGCGCTTTCACCCCAGAGGAGAAGTCACGGAATATACTACAGGTAGTATATTCTTACAACAGGTTGTTTAGTGACCGTTCGAAATTGCAACCGCGCTGACAAAGGGACGTAGGGCCGTGGTTCACGCTTACGGCCGGTGCGGCATTCCCCCGTGGTCACGTGATCAAAATTCAGACGCTTGGCAACTGACTGGTACTTATGACGGTTGCAGTGTCTCCCCGGGTCATGTGATCCCCAGCCAGATTCATTTAACGACAGGGTTACTAACTTAACAACTGCAGTGAATAGTTAAGAATTGTGGTGAGGTCGTGAAATGGGGCAAATTCAATTAACAAGGGTTTTGCTTAGCAACAGAAATGGGCTCAGTTGTGGTCATAAGTTGAGGACTATCTGTAGTCCTTGGGCTGGGAGGGACCTCAGAGGTCTTCTAGTCCAACCCCCTGCTCAGGGTAGGGAATAAATAAATAAGTAAATAAATAGAATTAAACTTCATTCTAGCTCTTCCTTATCACTACCTCCCTCCTTCCTAGAGGTGTTTTCTCGCACCTCACACAACACAAAGCAATACACAACGCTTTTTCCTGTTTCTTGACTTTGGGCCAATGGGAGACCCAGGTTTTCTCTTGTTCCTTAAGCTACTCTGGGGTCTTCAAGTAATATTTAAGAACCTCTTGAGTACATTTTGAGATATAATCCAAATTAATCCGGGCTACTTTTGGCAATAGCAGGGAGCTTGCCCTCATTGTCATGTATATTAGTATCATCCCGATATAGTGAATGGAAAATCAAAAAGAGCCAGACTCTGTTTTTATATGGTTGAGATGATGTCCCCTTTTTGCAGAGAGTTCTTCTTTATAAAAGAAAAAAGAAGCCACAAAGGTGGTGGAGAAAATGGATGGGAAATTGCCGGTTCTCTAGATGTTGTTGATTTCTGGATCCCAGCAAGGCTAAACCACAGCATAAATGTTGAAGGATGACGGCTTTGAGGTCCATCTTGCTTGTTCACCATTGTTTTAATAGCTCTTCAGGGTTCCCAGTCCTGTCTGATCGAAGCTGGTACCAGGTTGCCTAGTTAGTGAGTCTGATGTGATGAAACTTGTGTGTTTGTGTGTAAGGAGAAGATCTGGGGGGGAGGGGAAACCTGTAGGAAGTAGAGAACTATGGGGAAAGAAAGACATGTTGAAAATCTTATCAGTTTATGTTGGGGTTTGATTGTGTGGCCAATTTGGTCTAGTGGTTAAGGCGCCAGCTAGAAACTGGGAGGTTGTGAGTTATTATTATTATTATTATTATTAATTTAATTTCTATACCGCCCTTCTCCCGCAGGACTCAGGGCGGTGCACAGCATATTAAAACAGATACACATATCAATAAAAATAAAAAACCCCTCTAAAACCAAATTAAAACCAAATATTCGAAGCTGTGTTCCAATTAAAATTATACTTAAAATCGTCCCTAAATAAAATCCTCNTGCTCGCCGGCTAACAATGGCTAGATGTAGGTTGGGTCTGAGTTGCCGATGAGTTTGCATTTTGATGCAACGCAAGAGGACCTTGTTAACTTGGGGAACTCATTGCCACAAGAAGTGGTGAGGGCACCACTGACTTGGATGAGAATTTATATGCATAAAGATGCACCAGTCCCCACAACGAAAGAATGGGGATGGTGAAGGCGGTGGAGGTGGCAGAGATGGCCAAAGTAATTGTTTTAATTAAAGAGGAGAATTTATCTATTTTGCTTTCCGTTTTGGAAAGGGCTTCTGGGTTTTGTGCTCGAAACCCGAAAAAAATAAAACTCTCCATTTTAGATTTTGACGGTTGAAATGATCTTGTTGTAGAAAGGGCTTGAAATACAGAGGGTCCTTGACTTACGACATAATTGAGACTAGATTTTCTGATGCTAAGCAAGGCGATGGTTAAGTAAATTGCTATGCCCAATTTTATAACCTTTTTTTTTTGCCAGGGTTGTTAACTGAATCACTGCAGTTGTTAAGCAAATCACTGAGTCCTTAAGCAAAGCCAGCCTCCCCCATTGACTTGGCTTGGCAGAAGCTAGCTGGGAAGTTCACAAAGGATGGGATGGCGCAACTGTCATACGTCCAGCCAGTTGCCAAGCATTCAGATTTTGATCATGTGACCTTGGGAATGCTACGTTGTAGGTGCAAGGACTGGTCCTAACTCACTTTTTTCAGTGCTGTTATAAATTTGAATGGTCATTAAACAAATCATTGTTAAGTCGAGGACGTCCGGTGTTTAGAAATGTAAAGCAAGGGCTGTGGCTGTAATTCTTTTGGTATTCTACTGCACTGGAAAAAAATGTCTTTTTTTTCTTTCTTTCTTTCTTTCTTTCTTTCTTTCTTTCTTTCTTTCTTTCTTCCTCCCTGCCTCCTTCCTTCCTTTCTTCCTTTCTTCTCCCCTCCAATCTTCCTTCCTTCCTTCCTTTCTTCTCCCCTCCAATCTTCCTTCCTTCCTTCCTTCCCTCCCTCCCTCCCTTCTTCCTTCCTTCCTTCCTTCCTTCTCCCTTCCTTCCTTGCTTCCCTCCCTCCCTCCTTTCTTCCTTCCTTCTCCCCTCCAATCTTCCTTCCTTCTCCTCTCCAATCTTCCTTCCTTCCTTCCTTCCTTCCTTCCTTCCTTCCTTCTTTCCTTCTTTCCTTCTTTCCTTCCTTCCTTCCTTCCTTCCTTCCTCTTTTTACACCTTTCTCTCCTTTGAACTTTCCTAAATTTTGCTTGTATCAGCATTTTCTCTTAAAATAAACTTGAAGAAAACTTTTCTGGGGGGGGGGGAAACCCCAAAGAATTGGTCCAACGAAAGAAGCTCTATCGAATCGACCGTGAAGCAAAGATTGACCTGGAGAACCTCAGCCTGATCTGTTCAGGCTACTTTTCTGTTCCAAGCGGAAACCCTAAAATGATTTTCTGTGGCTGTACTGCCGTGGGCATCCACACCTGGCCGCTTGCGTAGTTCTCCTTGCCTCCCGGGGAGCAGTTTTCTAAATTGGGGTGAAGGAACCTCGAAAACAATGATCCCGCTCTGTTCACGTCGTGCAAAAAAAAGAACTGAAAAAAAGAAATATCCGGGCTGAGGTGTCTTCCAGCCTCCCCCAAAAAACTTGCTGCGTCTCGCTTTCCAGGAAGACCACATTCCTTACGTTTGAGCAGTAGAAGGAAGGGTTGGTCCAAAAGATGGCGTTGCCAATTGCAACCTCCCCGAGTTCATTTTAATTAACTTCCAGTTCTAATTAGAGCTTAGAAGCAAGCGAGTCAGATAGCTACAAGCTTGGGTGAGGGCCTCAAACACGCACTTCCCAAAATAAACGGGGTGAGCGACAAAAAAAAAAGAAAATGAAGAAGAAGAACGCCCTCCTAGAGCAGAAATAACTTTGGGGTTGTTGTTGTTTTTTTTATTAAACTCATCCGAGGTTCCTTCAGCCTGTTTCTGGAAAGGTGGCAGGGAAAAAGCAGAAGAAAGAAATGTTTAAAAAACGAGATTACCGCTGGGTAATCTCAGATTAATTCAGTGGGAGAGAGAGAGAGAAAATAGAGTTTAATTCCACCATCCGTGGCAGGTGGAGCATCCGAGGTTGGGTGGCCAAAAATTGGTGATGCCGATTTTGGCACACCGCGTTTTCCTAAGTACTTAATTACAGCTGGATGGATCTGGCTGGTTTTCCCTGGTTCAGATTGGCTGGTTCTCCACCAAAAATCCACGGAAAGCTGACCCAAGATAGAAGTGAATCATAAATGTTGTTTACCACCCGTTTTGGGGGGGACGTGGCGGCTTGGCTGGCAATTAAGATTGTTTGCCTGATGGCCGTGGAGTGGATTTAACGCATCCTGGCTGCCCACTCCTCTCTGGAGAATTAAAGAGGGTGTGTGTTTGCGTGTTGACACCGATACAAGGGCAAGGCGCCTTTTAAAGCGGGCATTTGATTTTAGCGGGGGTCACGGTCAGCTAAGGGGAGTTTCCCTCTCAACACGATTATGTTCTGTTTCATCAAACATCCGGATTTGATCAACTGGGAGACGGATGAAAAGTCTGTCATTAAAATAAAATCTGAGCCCTACAGGGAGTTGCCGGATGCAAAAGTGGAACCAAGTTTCAGAATTCCGCTTGCGTTATTCATTTTTCGAGTCGCGCTTCAGCCCAGAGGAGAAGTTACGGAATATACTACAGGTAGTATATTCTTACAACAGGTTGTTTAGTGACCGTTCGAAATTGCAACCACGCTGAAAAAGGGACGTAGGGCCGTGGTTCACGCTTACGGCCAGTGCGGCATTCCCCCGTGGTCACGTGATCAAAATTCAGACGCTTGGCAACTGACTGGTACTTATGACGGTTGCAGTGTCTCCCCGGGTCATGTGATCCCCAGCCAGATTCATTTAACGACAGGGTTACTAACTTAACAACTGCAGTGAATAGTTAAGAATTGTGGTGAGGTCGTGAAATGGGGCAAATTCAATTAACAAGGGTTTTGCTTAGCAACAGAAATGGGCTCAGTTGTGGTCATAAGTTGAGGACTATCTGTAGTCCTCGGGCTGGGAGGGACCTCAGAGGTCTTCTAGTCCAACCCCCTGCTCAGGGTAGGGAATAAATAAATAAGTAAATAAATAGAATTAAACTTCATTCTAGCTCTTCCTTATCACTACCTCCCTCCTTCCTAGAGGTGTTTTCTCGCACCTCACACAACACAAAGCAATACACAACGCTTTTTCCTGTTTCTTGACTTTGGGCCAATGGGAGACCCAGGTTTTCTCTTGTTCCTTAAGCTACTCTGGGGTCTTCAAGTAATATTTAAGAACCTCTTGAGTACGTTTTGAGATATAATCCAAATTAATCCGGGCTACTTTTGGCAATAGCAGGGAGCTTGCCCTCATTGTCATGTATATTAGTATCATCCCGATATAGTGAATGGAAAATCAAAAAGAGCCAGACTCTGTTTTTATATGGTTGAGACGATGTCCCCATTTTGCAGAGAGTTCTTCTTTATAAAAGAAAAAAGAAGCTACAAAGGTGGTGGAGAAAATGGATGGGAAATTGCCGGTTCTCTAGACGTTGTTGATCTCTGGATCCCAGCAAGGCTAAACCACAGCGTAAATGTTGAAGGATGACGGCTTTGAGGTCCATCTTGCTTGTTCACCATTGTTTTAACAGCTCTTCAGGGTTCCCAGTCCTGTCTGATCGAAGCTGGTACCAGGTTGCCTAGTTAGTGAGTCTGATGTGATGAAATTTGTGTGTTTGTGTGTAAGGAGAAGATCTGGGGGGGAGGGGAAACCTGTAGGAAGTAGAGAACTATGGGAAAAGAAAGACATGTTGAAAATCTTATCAGTTTATTTTGGGGTTTGATTGTGTGGCCAATTTGGTCTAGTGGTTAAGGCGCCAGCTAGAAACTGGGAGGGGGTGAGTTCTAGTGCTGCCTTAGCCAGGAGAGCCAGATTGGTGGCTTTGGGCCAGTTCCTCTCCTTCAGCCTGACCCACCTCACCAGGTTGTTATTGCGGGGAAAATAGAGGATTTGATATGTTCGTCACCTTGATTAATTTGTCAAAATAATAAAAGGTGGGATATAAAAACATTCAAAATGTAATAAAACAAAAACATAAAATACTAAAACAATAATCAAATAAAATATAATAAAATAAAAATATAAAATACTAAAACACTAACATACTAAAATAAAATAATCAAATCAAATAATCAAATCAAATCAAATAAATAAAATAATCAAATCAAATAATCAAATAATCAAATCAAATAATCAAATCATAAATAAAATAATCAAATAAAACACTAAAATAATCAAATAAAATAATCAAATAATCAAATCAAATCAAATAATCAAATCAAATCAAATAAATAAAATAATCATATCAAATAATCAAATAAAATACTAAAATAATCAAATAAAATAAATAATATAAAATAATAAAAAAATACTAAAAATAATAAAACAGAACAATAAAATAAAATAAATAATAAAACAAATGAAATGAAATGAAATAAAAAATAAAATAAAATAAAATAATAAAATAAAATAAATAAAATAATAAAATAAAATAAAATAAAATAAAATAATAAAATAAAATAAAATAATAAAATAAAATAAAATAATAAAATAAAATAAAATAAAATAAAATAAAATAAAATAAAATAAAATAATAAATAAAATAATAAAATAAAATAAAATAAAATAAAATAATAAAATAATAAAATAAAATAAAATAAAATAAATATAACACCTGGCATTTCCATGCACCTTAAACTTTTGGAGAGAAAGAAAGAAAGAACGAATTCCACACCAGTCTATCCAGAAATAGATCTATTCAAATAAGGATAAGAAAATAAAAATCTAGGCTACATGTTGAGAGTTAACTAGTTAAAAAAGCATCCCGGCTGCTCAGTGGACGGACTGAACGAAAGCTTTGCGTTCCACCTGCACACAATATTTCTCAGGAAGTCCGGCAGCCCTGCGGAGAGAGAAAGAACAAGGGGAAAAAATAATCAACGGCTGAAACAAGGGCCTAGTCCTCATGGAGGGACAACGCACAGGGAGTCCTCGGCTTACGGCTGGCCGCTTAGCGACCGTTCAGATGTAGGATGGACCCATTAACGGTCCACGTCCGTTCCATTCCAGAGAGGCGCCATCCTAACTAGCGGCCGCCAAATGTCTCCGGGAGTCGATCCCTTACCGCAGCTCGTCCAGCTTCCTCCGCTTGATCTCGTTCAGGCGATCGCTGCGCCGGCGGGCTTCCTCCTTCAGCCGCTTGCCCTCTTCAAAGATGGCGATGCGCTCCTGGACCTGCTTCTGCTGGTGTTCTCGCACCTGGCGCCGGAGTTCGTCGGCGTGGGTCATCTGGAGGGCCACCCGGCGCTCGTGCTCCTTCCGCTCCTTCTCGATCTGCTCGCGCTGGATTCTGGGGGGGCGAGAGAGAGAGAGAGAGAGAGAAAGAGAGAGAGAGTGAGAGAAAGAGAGAGAGAGAGAGAGAGAGGTTGCAGTGGGGGTCCGTCCGGGAGCAAGCGAGGATGTACAGCTGGTCCCTGACCCTCCGTCCCAGTTTCAGGTAGTCCCCCATTCAACATTCAACAATTCATATTTTCTTCCGAGCAAAATCCCAGCAGCTTTGGCTTCCTTTACTACGGGGAGTCCTTGCCTTACGACTCTTCATTTAGTGACCGAACTTACAACGGCACTGGAAAAAGTGACTGATGACCGTTTTTCACACTTAGATGACCGTCGCAGCACCCTCGTGGTCACATGTTCAAAATTCAGACGCTTGCCAACGGGTTCACATTATGACGGTCGCAGCGTCTCCCGGGGTCACGTGATCCCCTTTTGCAACCTTCTGATGAGCAATGGGGAAGCCCTTAACAACCAGGTTGTTCACTTATCAACTGCAGTGACTCACTTAACAACAGTGGCGGGAAAGGTCGTAAAATGGGGCAAGACTCGCTTAACAAATGAATCCCTTAACATGCTGACTCCGTAAGCCCCTTAGAGAGGGCCGTGAGTCTAAGCGCTATTGCTATTAACAACAGAAACGTCGGGCTCCGTTGTCGTCGTAAGTCGAGGACTGCCTGTATATCTTTAGCAGATGGGTATCCCACCCACCACGTCTTCTAAACCAGCTTAAGGAGCAGCAGAATAACAGAATAACAGAGTTGGAAGGGACCTTAGAGGTCATATAGTCCAACCCCCTGCTCGAGTAGGAGACCCTAGAGACCATTCCGGACAAATAGTATATGGTTCAGTAGTCCTCACAGCTTCTCTTTGCCCCCGCCCCCCAAGAAGTATCAATTCCTGCCTATTTTTCAGAGGGGCAGCCCTTCTCTGCCCCCTCATTGGTTGAACTCAATGCCCTGGGAGTATCCACGGGCTTCCTTTTACAACGTGTCGTCATATGAGGGGAAAACCTTTCTTATTCAACCCATCGATCACTTTGTCATCCTATGATTGTTCCATCTGAATTCCCCCCCCCCAATCCAAAACGGATGTGTGATAACTAATTCATAGTTTTGAGTGATGCCAATGGGTGGAACCAAATATTTGCGTAGGGTAATTTTGTTCCCGTGGCAGTGCCCCCGGTGGCGGGAATGGGGAAGTGCAGCTCTGGGATTGAGTCCAAATTAGAGCATATAAATAAATCTTCATCTTTTGGGCCCTAAAAAAATCTGTTCAGTTCGGCTGGAGTTCCTCACCCTGAGCAGTTGGTTTAGTTTAGGGCAGAGAAAGATTGTTGCAAAATTCTCGTTTGCCAAATGATAATCCATCCTCTGAAACTACCTGCCTAGACTGGTGTTTCTCAACCTTTGGAAATTTTAAGTTGTGGGGACTTCAACTCCCAGAATTCCCCAGCCAGCAGGTGAGTTGAAGTCCACATTTCTTAAAATGTGTCTACTTCATGTTTCTCGACCTTAGCCACTTTTAAGATGTGTGGACTTCAACTCCCAGAATTCCCTAGCTAGCATGGCTGGCTGGGGAATTCTGGGAGTTGAAGTCCACCCATCTTAAAATGTGCCTAGTATAATGTTTCTTGAGTTAGCAACTTTTAAGATATGTGGACTTCAACTCCCAGAATTCCCCAGCCAGTCTTGCTGGCTGGGGAATTCTGGGAATTGAAGTCCTACTTAAAGTTCTGGGAGTTGAAGTCCTTCTTAAAGTTACTGAGATTGAGAAACTCTGAAGCTGGACCGATCATTGCCCCCTCCTCGGGGTTTCTCCCCATCAGGACCCATGATAGAAATTGCAGGAAGGTGACCCGGTGCCCCCACCTGACGATCCTTTCGAATTCAGCCCGGTCCCGCTGCACTTGGATGGCCAAATTGTGCTCCTTCTGCGCCACTTGTTCCAGACGGCTCTGCTTCAACATGGCTCCCGTCTGCAACTTCTTCTGCGTGGCGTCCTTCTCCTTCCGGCGCCACTCGCGCTCGGTTGCCTCCTGGTTGCGCTTGGCCCTCAGGGCATGCTGGGGGGGGGAGGGGACAAAGAACGAGTCAGCCAGGGGGTTAGAAGGGGTACGTGTGTAAATTGTCAAGTTTCGAAGCATGGCTTTGCTAGGAAAAGAGTTGGGAATGCAGTCTTCAAAGATTAAGAAGCCAGACAGTGAGACTCAAGGACGTTACACCACATGTCTGGCTAGACCCAGAGACACTTTCTCATAACGACATTTTTCTACTTGATTGGACAATGTGATCTAATCAGGAAGGAGGATGGAGAATTCAGTCTTGCTAGTGCTGTTTTTTGCTTTCAGACACGCCGAAATGATGTACTCAATAAAATTTTGCATTAAGAGATTGGATCATCTTGCTTGCTTGGGTTCGTCAGTCAGAACCTTGACAAAAAATAGGAGCTTGGTATAGAGTTTCCTGCCTGAGCAGGGGGTTGGACTAGATGACCTCCAAGGTCCCTTCCTCCTCCTCCTCCTCCTCCTCCTCCTCCTCCTCCTCCTTATTATTATTATTATTATTATTATTATTATTATTATTATATGGATTATGTCACGTGCATTCACTGTCTTACAGATATTTTGGGGTCCATGGAGCGGGACTGACTGCTTTTTGGGTACACAAGGGTGAGCAATTGAGGTTGAAGACCCCCCCCATACCCAGACCGCACCTGTTCTGCTTGGTGATCCTGGGCTTTTTCTTGCAACGCCCGCAGACGGGCCGTCTCCATTTCCTTCTCCCGGCGGATCTTCTCCTGCTCGACCTCAAACTCGGCCTCCCGTGCCTGCATCATGAAGAAGATACGGAATAACCGGGTGGGAAGGGACCTCGGAGGTCTTCTAGCCCAACCCTCTGCTCAGGCAGGAGGAAAATCCATGGGATTTTTCACCTCAGCACCTTCGGGGACCGACCTCACCCTTTGTGGGAAGGGAATTCCACTCTCCCGGGGCCACTCCAGAAAAGGCCCCGTCGAGTTTCCCCAACAACGGGACCTCTTTTGGGGAGATGGTTCATCAGGAGAAGCCCTCGGCTTCTGGGAGGGCCGCGACCCACAGCCTACCATTTTCTGCCGCTGGTACTCCAGCACCCGCATGTCGGCCATCTTCTCCTGGTTCAGCTTCTCCTCTTTGCGTCTCTGGTTTTCGTCGTTGATGGTCCGGATCTCAGCCTGGATCCTCAATCGCTCCAACCTACGGCGTTCCATTTCCTAGATGAGAGAGAGAGGGAGAGGAAGGGGGAGAGAGGGAAGGAGGAAGGGAGAAAGGGAGGGAGAGAGGGAGAGAGGGAGGGAGGGAGAGAGAGAGAGAGGGAGGAAGGGAGGGAGGGAGAGAGGGAGAGAGGGAGGGAGAGGGAGAGGGAGGGAGGGAAAGAGGGAGGGAGAGAGGAGGAAGGGAGAGAGGGGGGAGGGAGAGAGAGGGAGGGAGGGAGAGGGAGGGAGGGAGAGAGAGAATGAGAAAGAGAGAGAGACCTCATGACCTCACCTGTCCTAAAGTCTGTTTATCACCTGGTGGTGTTGTTTCCCTTAAAAGCATGCAACGACATGTTTACAACTTTTCTTTCCACCTACCCTGAAAAATCAACAACAACCCACAATCTGAAGTTCCATCTCAGCCTACTTTCATAAGAGTTAAGTCTTGCTGGGGGCCACCGTATATTTAGTCATTTAAGTTACTTATTCGTATCCCGCCTTTATTATACTTACAAGTATCTCGAGGCGGCAAATATATCCAAGACTGCTTCCTTCTCCTATTTTCCCCACAACAACAACAACCTTGTGAGGTGGGTTGGGCTGAGAAAAAGGGACTGGTCCAATGTCACCCAATGGGCTTTCAGGCCTAAGGCGGGACTAAAACTCACCGACTCCTGGTGATTGGCCCAAGGTCACCCAGCCGGCTTTCATGGCGGGACTAGAACTCATGAGCCACAGCATCCCCCTCCCCGTCTGCTTCTTGGCCTCACCCTCTCGTCTTCAAACTGCAGCCGTTCCAGGTAGTCCAGCATATCCTGGGCCTCTTGGTCACGTTGCTCAGCCTTCATCGCTCGCGCTTCCTCGTTTTTCTCAATCTGCTTGACGAGGTGGCGCCTCCCCCTGCAAAAGATGAGGGGGAAGGGGTGTCAGGGAAGCCGCTTGCCAACTCCCAGAATCCCCCAGTTACTGTGCTTTAAGATGTTTGGACTTCAACTCCCAGAATTCCTCAGCCAGCGTGCTTTAAGATGGACAGATGTCAACTCCCAGAATTCCCCAGCCAGCATGCTTTAAGATGCACAGATGTCAACTCCCAGGATTCCCCAGCCAGCATGCCTTAAGATGGACAGATGTCAACTCCCAGGATTCCCCCAGCCATCATGCTTGACAGTTGTCTGCACCACGCAGGCTAACTCAGGAATGCTGGGAGTTGAAGTCCACCCGTCTCAAAGTTGCCAAGTTTGACACCTACTCTTCTAGACCCCTCTAGTTGAGGGACTGCGGTCACCTTGACTTTCTCGTCCCCGTGAGACCCTGAGGGGCTTCATCTCAACCCTCTTGAGATGTCGCCCGGTGGCCCGACATCTCCCCCGTCCTTGTGTTACAACGGGGGGCTGTTTCTGAAATTTTGTGATCTATTGGCAGGTTTCTCCCGGGCCTGGCTCAAAGAAGACCCCCCAAAGCCTCTCCCTTTTACCTGTAGAGTTCCTCTTTCCTCTTCCGCGCCAGCTCATCCTGAATCTGGTTGGCCTTCTGCCTTTCTACCTCCATCAGCCGGGCTAATCTCATCTCTTCTTCCGTCAGCTCCTTGTCAATCTGCTTCTTCTCCAGGATCTGGGCGTCCCGAATGGCATGGCACTTGGCTTCTAGGATGGTCTGCCAAGGCACAGGAAGACTCGACTTACAACAGTTCGTTTAGTGGCCGTTCAAAGTTACAACGGCACTGAAAAAAAGTCACTTTCCCAGTTACGACCGTCGCGGACTCCCCCAGGGTCACGTGGTTGAAATCCAGATGCTTGGCAACTGGCTCGTATTTACGACGGTCGCAGCCTCCCGGGGTCACGTGATCTCCTGTTGCGGCCTTCTGACAAGGGGAAGCTGGATTCATTTAACAACCGTGTTACTAACAGCTGCAGTGGTTCACTTAACAACCGGTGCAAGAAAGGTTATAAAATGGGGCGAAGCTCGCTTAGCAAGGGTCTTGCTTAGCGACAGAAATTTTGAGCTCAATTGTGGCCGTGTGTCGAGGGTCGCCTGTATGTCCTAAGGGAAACTGGGTCTTACGCGCGTGTTTTGTCTGCACCTGATGTGGGAGAAAGCTCTTTTAGGACTCGTGGACTTCAACTCCCAGAATTCCCGAGCCAGGCATGCTGAGGGGAAAGGGAGAAGTTTCCAGGCTGAGCCATGCTGGCTCAGGAATTCTGGGAGTTGAAGTCCACGAGTCATGAGGGGGCCAATGTTTCCCTCATGCTGGCTCAGGAATTCTGGGAGTTGAAGTCCACGAGTCATAAAAGGGCCGAGGTTGCCTACCCCTGCTTTGGACCTTCACCTCTACGGATGTCCTGCTCACCTATGGTGAACAAGGACGTTGCTGCAGTCAGTCCCCAATTTACGGCCACAATGGCACCAGAAACACCGAGGCTCAGCTGGGTGGTTGTTAAGGGAGACACGTCTGATTTTATTGTTTGGCCACAGTGGTTAAGCCAATCACTGCAGTTGATCACTGAGTTGTGCTTTTCTTGATCTGGCTTGTGGGAAGCAAAGGCTGGGAAGGCCATAAGCAGGGGTCACGTGACGCCAAGAGGCTGCCCCTGTCATAAATACATGCCAAGGTGGCCAAACTTGTAATCGTGTGACTTTGGGGATGCTGTAATGGTTGTGAGTCCGAGGACTGATCATAAGTCACTTTTTCCCACCAGTGGTGGTAAGCCGAGGACTATCTGTAAATCTAAGGGTGGTGCCAAAAGTTTCCATTCTTCCCTCCTTCAGCCGGATGGATGCCCACCTCGCCGAGCGTTTTGATCTCGTCTTCCTGCTCCATCCGGAGGTGGTTCGCCCGTTCCAAGAGGTACTGTGCTCGCTCCTTGGCCTCCTCCTCCAGGTCATTTAGCTTCTCGTTTTTCTTCCGCAGAATCTCCTTCAGCTTCATGGATTTCTTGCGTTCGTTCACGGCGACCTGGGGTGGGAAGACGAGGAAGGCATTGGGCGCGCACCCTGGACTCCGGTGAACAGCCGAGACTCACACCGGGCAACGCCTCCAACTTCCTTTCGGGTGGATGGACGTGCCCAATTCCAAGGAAATGCTTCTAGCCGAGATCACAATCAATAACAAAGCCAGACTGAGGGGAAGAGGAAGCATTAAAGGATGCACTTAAATCAATTAAAAAGAAAAAGAAAAAAAAAGAGCCAGGATAGCTAATGTTTCTTCATCCACTGGCACCTACCTTATCTTGGATGACAAAACTCACCCAAAAGAGGGTCTTTGAGATGGATGGATGGATGGATGGACAGGTAGAGAGAGATGGATAAATATAGATTAAAAGATAGACGATGAGATAGATAGATAGAAACAGAGAGAAAAATAGAGATAGATTAATATATTATGAGATGATAGATAGATCAACAGATAAGAGAAAAATGGATAAATAGAGATAGATTAATAGATAAATAGATGATGCTAGACAGATAAGAGAGAAATGGATAAATACAGATTGATTAAAAGATAGACGATGAGATAGATAGAAGCAGAGAGAGAAATAGATAGAGATAGATTAATATGAGATGATAGATCAATAGACAGATAAGAGAGAAATGCATAAATAGAGATAAATTAATAGATAAATAGATGATGCTGGACAGATAGAGATAGATGGATAAATATATCTTGATTAAAAGATAGACAATGAGATAGATAGATAGAAACAGACAGAGAGAGAAATAGATAGAGATAGATTAATATATTATGAGATGATAGATTGATAGATAAAATGCATAAATAGAGATGGATTAATATATTATGAGATGATAGATCGATAGATAAAATGCATAAATAGAGATAGATTAATAGATAAATAGATGATGCTGGACAGATAGAGATAGATGGATAAATATAGATTAAGAGAGAGATAAATAGATATATGATGGGATAGACAGACCGAAAGATAGATATAAAGAGATGGATACATTAAGAGATACATTAATAAATAGATGATAGATAGACAGACTACACAGAGAGAGAAATGGATAGAGATAAATAGATTATAATATATAGATAGATGATAGATAGATAGATAGATAGATAGATAGATAGATAGATAGATAGATAGATAGATAGATAGATAGATAGACAGAGAGAAGATGATAAAGAGAGATGATGATAAAGAGAGATGATGATGATAGAAAGATGATAGATAGATAGATAGAAGACAACACAATAGTATAAATTGGATTTAGATGGGGTGTATTTGAAGATGAGTCAGGAACTTCAGCCAATGCAAATTATTATTCATCTGCTAAATTAGGTTTATAGGTGGCTGGATAGCGTGAGTTAGTTTTAATCACTGCAGCATTTAAAAACATGATAATCACCACCCTTTTTTTTCCGTTGCTGCCATTGAAGTTGTTTCCACTTCACTGCAGTACGGAATAAACAAATACAAACGCTACAATGATTGATGATTGAGCACGGAGGAATGTGATGGAGAGCCTGCTCAGGAATAACCTGCCAATTGGCTTCCTGACAGCTCCGAGCAGGCTTATAAAAAGGGAAATGGGAGAGGCCAAAACAGGCTGTGTTCCTCGGGTTTTTTTTTTTTTAAATAAAGCTTCTTTCCCCCCCAAAAGTCCAGATTCTTTAGGAGGTGGGTTTGGTTTTGGAGTCACTAAGCAGCTCAGAGTGACCAGCTCCAGATGACAATCACTTAAATGTGAGCCAGCAGCCCCAAAAGCTAGCATAATCCTTGGTTGCATAAGCAGAGGCATAGTGTTAAAATCACCTGAAGCATTAGTACCGCTTTGTAAAGCCTCAGTAAGGCCGCGCCTGGAATACCGCAGCCAGTTTTGGTCCCCACGTTACAAAAAAGAAGTTGAGACTTTGGAAAAAGTGCAGAGAAGAGCAACTCGGATGATTAAAGGCCTGGAGACTAAAACATATGAAGAACGGTTGTGGGAATTGGGTCTGGCTAGTCTAGAGAAAAGAAGGGCTAGGGGGGGGCATGATGGCAGTATTTCAGTATTTGAGGGGCTGCCACAGAGAAGAGGGGAGTCAATCTATTTTCCAAAGCACCCGAAGGCAGGACAAGAAGCAACGGATGGAAACTAATCAAGGAGAGAAGCAACCTGGAACTAAGGAGGAATTTCCTAACAGTGAGGACAATTAACCAGTGGAACAACTTGCAAGGAAGGAAGGAAGGAAGGAAGGAAGGAAGGAAGGAAGGAAGGAAGGAAGGAAGGAAGGAAGGAAGGAAGGAAGGAAGGAAGGAAGGAAGGAAGGAAGGAAGGAAGGATAGTAGAATAACAGAATAACAAAGTTGGAAGGGACCTTGGAGGTCTTCTAGTCCAACCCTCTCAGGTGATTTTCACAGACTTACAATGGTGGCTTCTCGCTCTGCCCTGATGGCCGCTTGCTGGGCTTCACGCTCCTCCTTAGTCAGGATCCGAGAGGACTCTTTAATCCGCCGGAAATCCTCAGGGCTGATGATCAGGGACTCTCCTGAGGGGTCCACGGTGGGGACGCTGGGGGAGAGAAAGCCAGAATCAGCCAGCATTGCAGCCATCTGTCGGAACCATGACATCTTTCTATCTATCTGTCTGTCCGTCCATCCGTCCATCCGTCCGTCTGTCCATCTATTTTATTTATCTTTCTATATCATATATCTTCTATTATATCTATATATATATCATCTATTCTATCATCTATCTATCTATTTTATTTATCTTTCTATATCATCTATCATCTATTATATCTATATATATATCATCTATTCTATCATATCATATCATATCATATCTATCTATCTTTATCTTTCTATATCATCTATTATCTATTCTATCTTATCTTTATCTTTATATCATCTATTGTTTCTCATCTATCTATCTATCTATCTATCTATCTATCTATCTATCTCTGTCTCTATCATCTATCTATCTATCTATCTATCTATCTATCTATCTATCTATCTATCTATCTATCTCTTATCTTTATCTTTATCTTTATCTCATCTATTGTTTATCATCTATCATCTATTATATCTATCTATCCAGTGGTGGGATTCAGTCAGTTTGCACCACTTTGGCAGAACCGGTAGCTAATTTTTTGTTGCCCAGGCCCAGAACGGACTTCCAGAAGCGGCATCCACACATAGAACCGGTTGTTCACATATTTGAATCCCACCACTCTGTCTGTCTGTCTGTCTGTCTGTCTGTCTGTCTGTCTGTCTGTCTGTCTGTCTATCTATTTCTTAACTGCCTGTCTCCCTCATGGAAGGCAGGAACAATAAAAAAAGGCAGTATCAAATTCTAGCTTGACATAATGCTTATCTATCCGGGGTGGGCAATTCATTTTCCCAAGGAGACGCATGAGAAACTAGGACCGTTGTGGAGGGCCAAACCCATAGGCTGAAGTTAAGTCTGCCGCTGGTGTCCAGGTGTTGAGGGAGGAGGGAGCCCGGAGCCTCACCTGGCGGCCGGTCTTTTGCCGCAGGTGTGCAAAACCTCTTTCTCTGTCTTGCCTAAGGGTAAACATTTGGCTTTTTCCCCTGTGCCCTGAGGCCCACTTGTTTACATTTTATTTCCTAACTTCCAATTGCCCTCACGCGGGCCAGACAGGGACAGCCACAGGGCACATTGTGGCCCGGAGGCCGTAAAATATTATGGTCTGTTATATTTCCTTCTTTTTTTGTTACTGTAAGCTGCCGAGAATAGCCCCGTGATGAGACAGGGGGCAACTAGAATAGAAGCTGGAAGGGACCTTGGAGGTCTTCTAGTCCAGCCCCCTGCTCAAGCAGGAGAACCTACACCGTCTCAGACAGGCGACTGTCTAGTCTCTTCTTGAAAATCTCCAGCGACGGGGCGCCCACGATTTCTGGTGGCATGCTGTTCCACTGGTTGCTTGTCCTCACTGTCAGGAAGTTTCTCCTCAACTAAATTTAACAAATGACTAAATATCCGCAGAGAGGCCACGATGGCGGTCGGTACCCTCCCAAGGGCTTCCTCGGGGGAGCTGTGGAAAGAAGAGGGGTGGGAAGTGGGGGTGAAGGACCCCAGTGGACTTACACCAGGTCCCGAATGAGGTCTCGGGTAATAAGCCGGATCGTCTCGGGCTTGCGGCCCCATCCCAGAGCTTTCCCTCTCGCTGACGACAGATCATGAAGGAGCACGATGGGGCTGCCTGGACGGGAGAGCTGCGCATTCTGCAAGAGAGGGGAGAGATGCTCAAAACTCAACAATTCCTGGGGAGGGATTAAAAACGCGTGTTTAACTATCGTTAGCTATTTCATTTCCCTCTCTTTCTTTTTGTAACCTGTCCCTCAAAGGAGAGAGCGAGCCAGCGTAAAAAATGGATGGTCGAGTTTGGCCCATTTAAGAGAACAAGAGGGAGGCCCAAATTTGGGGACAAATAGTTGTTTGGTTTTCGCGGGAGGACCTCCACAAATGTGCCCCCCTCCCCATTTTGGAAGACTATAGGTAATCCCCGGCTTACGGCCACAACGGAGCCCCCAAATTTCTGTCGCTAAATGAGGCAGGTGAGTTTTGCCCCATTTTGCGACCTGGCTTGCCAAAGTGGTTAACAACTGCAGTTGTTAAGTTACTAACACGGTTGTGAAGCTTCCCCATTGACGCTGCTTGTCAGACGGTGGCAAAAGGGGATCACGGGACCCCGGGGCGCTGCGACCGTCATAAATACGAGCCAGTCGCCACGGCTTTGAATTTTAATCGCTTGACGGTGTGGGTGCTGTAGGTCGTAAGTGTGAAAAACGGTCGTAAGGGCCGTTGTAACTTCAGTCACTGAATGAACGGTTGTAAGTCGAGGATTTACCTGTAGCTGCCTTAAGGGTTTGCACAGTCAGGAAACTCTGAAAGACCCTAAGACGTGCAGATCAATAAATCTGTGATATTCAATATATCGCCTCCTCCCTCAAACGGATCCAATTCTAGGGGCAGAAGGAAGGGGCTCAGGAGGGGAGGGGGATGACAACAGACTTCAGATCCCCGCAATCTGCTCGCCCTCACCTTGGAAATCCCGAAGAGGCTCTCGTCGACTTCTGAACTCGCAGCCTTGGTCCGGTAACGGGTGCGAGAGTGAGACCGGGACCTGGCCGAGGAAGTGTTGGACGAGCTGCCCAGCGAACAGATACTGCTTGGCTGCAGGGAAGAAGGAAGTGTCAAACATCCAGCTTGAAGATCCCAACAAATCACCAGGTTCGTTCTGTTTCCGAAAAACGTGCCGTTTATTGAATATACAACACGATAATGTCGAAGCAAAACTAACTGTGAGGTTCCCGGACACCAGTTCGTAGAATTGAACAAGAATTTCCCCAGCCGAACTCTCAACCTCTCACGTAGTCCCTGTAAACAATTTCATTTTGTTAGGGGAACCGTCCGCTTCTCCTCCGCACCTGCTGCGGTGTCCTTGGAAAGGTTTCAGGCTGTTGTGGTTTTCAGCCTAATTGTAAACATTTCATTTCTCAATCTAAACATTTCTAATATAACACCTCTGCCCCAACTCTAATGGAAAGTCGAAAGAAAGAGGCAGGTAGCTGCCAAAGTTTCGTTCTTGACAGGAAGAATAAACGGTGAATGCAAAGACATGTGCTCGAAAGACGCGTGAATCTGATGCGCGGTGAGCTTTCCCTGATACTTCATCAAGTCTTCTTAAAAGCCAGAATGTCTAATAAACAAGCAGTCCTCAACTTATGACCACAAACAACTGAGATAAGAAATGAATGGGTTATTAGCAATAGGGTGCTTTAATTCTTCCATATCTCAGATAATTTCGACTTTAAATGTGTATTTGTTTATTTAAATGTTTATTTATTTAAATATTTATTTATTTATTAAATTTACTGGCTGCTTGCCCTTCCTACCGCAGGATAACTCTGGGTGATTTAATTTAATTTAATTTAATAATTTAATTAAACTTCAGTGTTTTAAATGCTTTGCAGATCTCCTGTGGCTTGGAAGCAGGTACCCCAGGGGTAACCAAGCCAACTAAAAATTGGGTAGTTGCATTCATACAAAAGATAACGATGAATGAAGTTGAAAACTTTGAGGCTAAGACAGTTTTTTTTAAAAAAGCATAAACTCGTTCCAAAATAATATAATAATAATAGTAGTAATAATAGTAATAATAGCAACAATAATAGTAGTAATAGTAATAGTAATAATTTGAGGCTAAGACAGTTTTTTTTTAAAAAGCATAAACTCGTTGCAAAATAATATAATAATAATAATAGTAATAATAGCAATAATAGTAGTAATAGTAATAGTAATAGTAATAATAACAACAAAACAACAAACAAACAAAAACAAAAAATAACAACAATAATAATAAAGCAATGCTTTGGTACTAAGGAAAGGGCAGGGGGTCTCTGAGCATGTGCAGAGGGCTTTGGGGCTTCTCCAAGAATGGCCCTCCTGGGTTAGGCACGGGTTTAACGGTAGCCCGGCGTTTTTCGGACGAAGAGGGGGAATTAAACCCCGGCGAGGGTCTCACCATCTCCGCCACTGTCGCCCCCGGCGCCTCCTCCGCCCGGCTCCGCTTGTTTACCGGTCGCCATGACAACGGCGCTCCCGACTGTACGTCTCGCCATGACGACGGGGAGGCGAGTCTCGCGGCGGAAGTGACGTACTTCTCTCCCTTCTCTTTCCCTCAGACGATGCTCGCCTCGGCCGCGGCCTCGCTCCGGCCCGAGCGGGACCGGAGGGAAAAGCGAGCGTTTCGGTGAGGGAAAGAGGGGGTGTGTGTCATTTTATTTGTTAAAAATCCCGCCGTTTCTCCGTCAGGGACGAAATTCGTCTTTAGCGGCACTTCCGTCTCCGAAACGGCATTTCGAGTCCGCATAGATCTACTAATGGAAGAGAAGCGCGTCGCCCGGTTAGGAGGCGGAGCTTCCGAGATGTTGTCGGCTTTTCAAAGCCACGTGGCTATTGTTTACATTCCAGGCGACTGATATGAGTGTCTACAGAGCGCCTCTATGCCTTGCATATGCATGTCTAAATGCTTGTATAATGCGTGTATGGTTAATTAATGTGTGAATATGAGCTAATGGGTATTAATCCCTTTTTTAGTACTTCTGCATAATGTGTATAGTTTTACATCAAATGTTAATTCAATGGATTTCAATTAAAATCTAGAATCTAGATTTTAATTGAAGCCCGTTGCATTAACATTTTATTCTAGATGATCCTTCGATATCCCGCTGCTTTACCCAAATGAACCCGGGTTTTTTTTAATATATATATTGTTTTCATTCCCTTTCTTTTTATCTTTTTCTCACTTTCTACCTTTTACTATTTTACATAATTTTGGTGTGTTGAAAAGTTCTAGGTTTTTATACATATATGTATTGCCCCAACTCTACTCCTAATTATGGGATTATAGGTTCATAAAAGGAGTTATGTTTGTGAGTGTGTAATATTGTTATACCTATATTGTATATTATGTATATACATATATGGGTATGCATACATATACATGTGTGTATATATATACACACACATAGACATAGGCATATACACACACATATATATGATTTATTAGATTTATGTGCTGCCCATCTTGTCTAGAAGTGATTGTGTGTGTACATACACACTACTATATATATATATATATATATATATATATATATGTAAATATAAACACACACATTATCTTGTGTGAATTGCAGCCTGTACCATTATTCTGTTTCCTCACTGTTTTCCTGTATTCGTGATCTATATGAAGCTTTCCTAACTGGAGTTGCTTGAGAAATTGTGATTGGAAACAAAACAAAGCATTATTTTAAACTTTGCGCCGTGGTGCTTCCAGTGGCAGGAACTTTTTAGTGCAGTTCAGCTCCCAGTCTGCCAGCCTGTTGTTATTATCGACGTTGTAAAACGTGGGTTGTGTCAGTTAGAAGTGAATTATATAGTGAAGTGTCTGTACTTTTTGCAATAGCTACATTTAGTTGTGTATGATGTCATTCTTCTGCTTCCCATTCTTATTACCATTTGTTTTTTTTTACAAACGTGTCTGATGGTTCAGTTTGGGGATGTTTGAACTGGAGGTGAGATAGAAGTTGAGGATTTTAATTTGAGGACATACTGGTGACGCTAGTGATGAACAATTACAAGCCCATGAATTGTGGTTGTTAAGTTGAGGGTTTACGACTAATGAGTGTAACTATCATTGTGACCTACTTGCTGTTTATATATCTACTGTGAGCTTATGCACCGGAGACAGATTCCTTGTGTGTCTGCTCACACTTGGCCAGTAAAAAAATCTATTCTATTCTGTTTGAACTGGGAAGTCCTTGGCACTCTCTGAGTTTTCACAACACTGTGTTGCTGGACAATACTGTTGTGTTCAATACTGTACACAATATTAACCATAGTTTCAACTGGGAAACTCTGAGCATTCTAGAGGAAGCTAAATCCAAAAACGCTGGTAAATTCTTGAAAGTTTGGCACTCAAACAAATCAGCCTTCCACAGGGACATAGAGATAAACGACGTTTCCTCATCATTCAGTTTGAGACAATAAACAAGCTAACAAGGAAACAAAAACACCAGAACGCATCCTCTGTCAGCAGTCAACAGCCAGATAAGCAAGGATGAATACCAGACAAATAATCTAGCAGTTAACAATACACTAATCAAGGAATTGTCAACTCTGACAAACAATCAGGCAGTAATTGAGTAAGTATAATCAAGGAACTTCCAAGGAAAAACAACACACCCCCACCAACACATCAAGCTACTGTATATAAACAAGGAGCAAATCTTACTCCCTTCTAGCACTGATGACGTTACCTAGTTGGGTCATGAAACGTCTGCAAGAAAACAACCAAACTCAGAGAGCCCCAAGGACCCCACAGTCCTCCTCCTCCTCCCCCTCCTCTCCACAAACACCCCTCTCTTCTAGCACTGATGATGTTACCTAGTTGCATCACGAAATGCCCGTAGGAAGACGAGAAATCTCTGAGGAGCTGTAAACTCCACTTACAGCTTTACTCTGGGTTTGTTTGCTTTTTTAATTTTCGGTCCACCACAATCATCTCAGGCCAACCTTGTTTTACTATGCAAGAATACTCAATCCGCTTACAGCTAAAGATCCCATGGATGAAAATCCTAAAAGGGAAAGACAACAACCCAAGAAGCGTGGGAAACCCTGAAAAAATGCGACCGTAAAAGCCCAGTCCAGCACAATACCGCTGAAAAAGAAAAACAAGACATTCAAGAAGAAATCAGCACGGCTGCACAAAGATCTCTCTGACAAACGAATGAACTTTTCCCGGCATTTGCACTACAAAACCTCTGGCTGGGAATAAATCTTTCGATGGCTGACTTAAATCCCTCTTCAGTTTTGATCAGAAATGTCTGGTTTTCGGCCATAAGGTGGCACCAGAATTCGTTTGCTCTGTTTCTTTGCAACAAAGAGCTGCTCTGAAATTGGCGGTTTGTCCTGAACTGAAGATATATCTCCTTTGTCGTTTTCTAATTTAAGATGATGCCGCCGCCTCTTTCTCTCCACACAGCCCTGCAGTCAAATATTTTCTTTTTCTTCTCCTAATATTCTCCAGCTCCTTAACTCTACAAAAGGAGCTCATAATCTTGTCTGGTGTGTCTAATGCAAGACATCTTGGAATGCATGAAACAGCTGCAGGAAGAGGCATTGGCTGGCTGGCAGCTGCTTTGGTGCCCTACCCTACCAAATCGGTTCTTGGGTGGAGATCTCCTAGCTACAGATACAAAATGTTATTTGTGTTGTGGTTGTTCAGTCACTAAGTTGTGCTCGACGTCTCGCGATCCCGTGGCCCATGGAGTGCCAAGGCTCTCCTGCCTTCCACTGTCTCTTGGACTTTGCCCAAATTCATACTCCTTGCGTTGATGACACCAAATAGAATAGAATAGAATAAGAATAAGAATAAGAATAGAATAAGAATTATTAGAATTAGAATTAGAATTAGAATTGATGGAATGGAAATAGGAATAGAATAGAATTAGAGTAGAATAGAATAGAATAGAATGAAAATAGGAATAGAATAGAATAGAGTAGAATAGAATGAAAACAGGAATGGAATGGAACAGAACAGAATAGAATAGAATAGTTGGAAGGGACCTTGGAGGTCATCGAGTCCAACCCCCTGCTCAGGCAGGAAACCCTATACCATTTCAGACAAAAGGTTGTCCAGTCTCTTCGTAAAAACTTCCAGTGTTGGAGCACTCACAACTTCTGGAGGCAGGTTGCTCCACTGGTTAATTGTTCTAACTGTCAGGAGGGTGAGCGATAGGACCCCTTCTTTAGTTTTTCTTTCCCAAGCCCAACCCATTGTAACTTGGCCCAGATCCCTATTGTAGTTTGCAGCCTCCAGTTAGAAATCACAAAAGGGCCAAGTTTGAAGACCCCTGAGTTAGAAGAATATGTCGTAGTTAAAAAGAAGCACTGTCCTTAAACCTGCCATTCTAGTTCCTTTTTATTATTATTATTATTATTATTATTATTATTATTATTATTATTATTATTATTATTATTATTATTATTATTATTATTATTATTATTATTATTATTAGACATTTTAATTTAAGTTTCACTGCAAGGCAAATATATAGGAGAAAGAAAAGTTAGAAAAATTGACAAATGACAGAGCAAAGAGCAAAGAGAGGGTTAAAAAAAAAAAAGAAGAGAGAGAGAGATGTCGCAAATCAGGGGAAAGTCTTCCAGAGAATTGTTTTTTAACGTCTCGCGTTGCTGCTTGGAATGATCAGTCCGGCTCAGTAACCATAACCGGCTTGGGCAGTTGATGGCTTGGAGGATGTTTGGCATCGGTGCAGTATAGCAAGGTGACGCTCGGAGAGGGTTCAAGGGCAGGAATTCAGGTATGAACTGTAAACAGGGTGGCGCAGTTCTGCTCCAACAATTCAGAACGAGGACAGCGATGCTTCTCTGTTTTCCAAAAGCATTGGGACTCCAAGCGCCCCCCTCCCCCCTGCCATTTCTGAGCCTTTGAGGAAACTGGTAGGCCCGGTGCGAGGTTACAAAGGGGAGGAAATAAAAAAAAAAGGAAGTTTGCACTCTTTTTCTCTATACCTGTCCACAGTTTAGAAAATCCAAAGAGGGTCAAAGGACCCGGGGTGACAGGATAGCCGTCTTCCAATTCATGAGGGGCTGCCACAAAGAAGAGGGGGTCAACCTGTCGTGGGTGCTCCATCACTGGAAATCTTCAAGAAGAGACTGGACAATCATCTGTCAGAGATGGTATAGGTTCTCCTGCTTGAGCAGGGGGCTGGACTAGAAGACCTCCAAGGTCCCTTCCAGCTCTATTCTATTCTATTCTATTCTATTCTATTCTATTCTATTCTATCCATTGCATTCCATATTTTCTAATTCTGTTCTATTCTATTTTCTGTTGTATTCTATTCTATTCTATTTTACATTCTATTCTGTTCTATTCTATTCTACATTCTATATTTCTATTCTATTCTATATTTCTAATCTGTTTTATATTTCTATTCTATTCTATTATTCTATTTTACATTCTATTCTATTCTATTCTATTCTATTTTCTATTGTATTGTATTGTATTGTATTGTATTGTATTGTATTGTATTCTATTCTATTCTATTCTATTCTATTCTATTCTATTCTATTCTTATTCTGCATTCTATTCTCCAAAGCACCAGAAAGCAGGACACAAAGCAATGGATGGAAACTCATCAAGGAGAGAAGCAACTTGGAACTAAGGAGGAATTAAGGAGATTGAGAATAACCAATCAGTGGAATGGCTTGCTTGCAAAAGTTGTGGGAGCTCCATCACTGGACGTTTTCAAGAAGACATTGGACAACCATTTGTCCGGAATGGAATAAGGTCTCCTGCTTGAGCAGGAGGCTAGACTAGAAGACCTCCCAGGCCCCTTTCAATCCTGTGACTCTACGTTCTATGCTTAGAAATGAAAAACTCAGAACTTTTGAACTGTCCGAGGTCATTGTGAAAAGGACAATTGGTGCTTTCTGAAGCACCTGGATTAGCCCAGCTATCCTGTTTGTTTCGTTTCTACTCCTTCCTCCAGACAGCCACCCCCCTCTTCTCATCCCTTACTAACCCTCTTACAAATTTCTACTATGTGAATGGCCGGAAGTGACTTCATGAAGTCTGAAGCTTGGCTCCCTGTCCTGGGCTTCTATCTCTGCTCCAACAGGCCTGCCCTCTCTCTCATCAACTGTGGCTTCCTTCCTGAGATTAATTCGTTCGAAGTGATTGGCTTAATTAGGAAACTAAGCCGTACGCCGAGGGTCCCTTGCTTTTAAACGCTAAATGCATTTAATGCGAATCTGAAAGAGAACAGTTTCCCTGTATCGGATCAAGTCTTTTGCCATCCAGGCTATGCCTTTGGGACGATCGCCGTCACGAGGGCGTGCACCCCGTGTTTAAACAGAGGGAATTTTGATCCAAGTGTAAATCTAGAGGCCCGGACTGGCCAACACACACACACACACACACACACACAAAAGCGCAAACAAAGACACACCTTCGCAGGACAAACACATCCTAAAATATGGTAATGGCCCCACCAAGCACTGGGTGTAACCTTCCAAATAACTGTTTGCTCACCTCAATCGTCCCTTCCCACCCGGCCTAATTCCTCCGCCTTCTTTTTCCGAAGAATTTTGCAAAGTAAGGGGCGAGGATCAAAGCAGCATCCAGCCTCCCAATTTAATATCCCTGCTAATTAGGGTCAGCGGCCCCATTGTGCTGAGTTGGACATAGCGAACGTGGGACTCATTGCCACCTGAGACGGGCTTTGCGAACAGCCCTGTACATACCTGAAGTGCTTTCCCAGCATCCTTTGCGAGGCATTCTCCCAGAGGTGGAGAGGCTGGATCCGAACCCCAAACGAACCACAAGGGAAGGTTGCATTTTCCAGGAACTAAAGGTCACAAACTGGAGGCCAGTGCCAATTAACCTTGGCGTTAGCCACCCAGTTATCCCGCGGTAAGATGGGCAGCCAATAAATTGGATAAATAAAAACTTTTACTTCCTGGTTGAGGACAATGGGCATATATGTAGAAATGTGGAGCAACCGAGGCAACCTTGGACCCTTTCCCAGGGACTCTTGTCTGCCTTGCTTCAGAGGTTCATTCAGTTGTTGTACCTGAACTGACAGCAACCTAGGAAGAAAGAAAAAAAAACTCTGGAAAACTTAAATTTCCAAAGCGGGCACCCGTAGAAAGGGGGCTGCCCAGTAAAGCTGCAACTTTTAGCAGCCGAACTTGCCAATTCGCCTTCATTTTGCCCATTTGGGGGGTGGTGGTTCACACAACGCGTTGAATTTGAACAGCCAGCTTGGTCCAGTGGTGAAGAAACCAGGAGCCTGGGAGTTCTAGTTCTGCCTGAAGGATGAAAGTCGGCTGGGGTCAATCACCAGGAGATGGTGAGTTCTAGTTCCGCCTTAGGCATGAAAGCCGGCTGGGTGACTTTGGGCCAATCACCAGGAGACGGTGAGTTCTAGTCCCGCCTTAGGCATGAAAGCCGGCTGGGTGACTTTGGGCCAATCACCAGGAGACGGTGAGTTCTAGTCCCGCCTTAGGCATGAAAGCCGGCTGGGTGACTTTGGGCCAATCACCAGGAGATGGTGAGTTCTAGTCCCGCCTTAGGCATGAAAGCTGACTGAGTGACACTTTGAGCAATCACCAGGAGACGGGGAGTTCTAGTCCCGCCTTAGGCATGAAATCCAGCTGGGTGACTTTGTTCCAATCCCCCCCCCCGCTCTCTTTTAGCCCAACCCACCTCACAGGGTTGTTGTTGAGGGAAACATAGGAGGAGAAAGGATTAATTAAATACGTTCACCACCCTGGGTTGCTTATAAAGTCATACAGCCGGGATAAAATTCTAATAACTAGCCACCAAACACCCTTGCTGCGTTTGTAGATCTATCCCCCCTCGGAGAAGGCAGGAGAAGCGGTTAATCTTGAACCGGACTTCTTGCATGTTTGTTTAGGTTAACAGCTGACAGATCTTTAACCTGGTTATGCAAATACAGCTATTGTAGGCTTGTGGCAATAGGTTGGCGGAGCGCGATGGGAACAAAAAATTAATTGGCAAGCAAAAGCTTTTAGATTAAGCACTGGAGGAAAGTTTTGATGGCTCCGTTCCTGAAACGGGTTTTATGTCTGGCTAATAAATGTATTAGGCCAGTGATTGATTTGGCTCCTGCTGAGGCTTCTGGGTCAAAAGCACCGGGTGTAACCTTCCACATAACTTTTTGCTCACCTCCATCGTCCCTTCCCACCCGGTCTAATTCCTCCGCCTTCTTCTGCCGAAGAATTTTGCAAAGCAAGGGGTGAGGATAATAATAATAATAATAAAGTTGGAAGGGACCTTGGAGGTCATCGAGTCCAACCCCCTGCTCAGGCAGAAAACCCAAACCATTTCGGACAAATGGCTGTCCAGTCTCTTCTTAAAAAACTTCCAGTGTTGGAGCATTCACCGCTTCTGGAGGCAGGTTGTTCCACTGGCTAATTGTTCTATCAAAGCAGCTTGTCCCGAATGCCGCCAGCTAGTCGGGGAGCTAACCTGCGCAACGACCTAGAGTGCGGGGCATGAATTACAAGTAATCCTTAACTTACAATCACTTGTTTAGTGACCACAGTCACCACAGCACTGGACAAAGGGACTTATGGCCATTTTTCACACTTATGACCCTTGCAGCATCCTCACAGTCACGGGATCAGAATTCAGACGCTTGCCAAATGTCTCACGTTTATGACGGCTGAGCTGTCCCAGCGTCACTGACCAGCACAAAACCAGTGAGGAAGTCAGATCCACTTTACAACCGTGACTTAAGAACTGCAAGCGACTCACATAACAACTGTGACAGAAAAGGTCGTAAAATGGGGGCAAAGCTCCTGTTTAGCAACAGAAACTGTGGGCTCAAAATGACTAAAAAAAAAACCATCTAGATTTTAAACCAGAACTGTTTCTGTTAGGCATAATAGGAGGAAGCTATGAGAAAGATTGTCTATACTTAATTTTACGTGTAAGAATTGTTTTTTGCCCAATATTGGAAAGAACTAATTAAGAACATTTTAGATTGCGCAGAAATGGACAGATTGACACTAAAGAGGAAAGAGAAAGAAGACTCAGTAGTAAAAGACAGGACACACCGATACAAACCCGGTCATTTTTTGAATCCAAGAGTTTGAAATAAAATACCCCTCGGCTAGGATTTGGTTTATAAAGTAATAATAATAACAATAGCAAAGTTGGAAGGGACCTTGGAGGTCATCTAGCCCAACCCCCTGCTCAGGCAGGAAACCCTACACCATTTCGGACAAACGGCTGTCCAGTCTCTTGTTAAAAAACTTCCAGTGTTGGAGCATTCACCGCTTCTGGAGGCAGGTAGTTCCACTGGTTAATTGTTCTAACTGAAAGTATCCGTGAAGGCTTCAGGATTCTTCCCGCAGGCACCCCCAAACACTTCCCAGACTCCCCCCCTCCCTGCCTTTCCCCTATATCCTGGTTTTCTGTTGACTGTTTTCACGGAAGCATTTTAAAATAAGGAAGCTGCTTCCTTGGAAATCGAGCCGCTAGATTTTTTAGCAGTGTCGTTTCTTGCACAAACGCTCGCTGTGTTGCACGGGGGTGTGTGGCAAAATTAAATCCCGTGAAACTAATTTGCCTTTTCATCCTTAGGGGGTTTTCTCTGGGAGCCCTTAACTCCCCCCCCCCAAAAAAATTCCCTGGCCCTGTCTGTAAATTGGGATTTGCGTAGACTTTCAGCTTCTGCCTGAAAGGGTTTTCCTGGCTGGGGCTGCTGGGAGAGGTAGTCCAGAAACACATGGGAAGGTTCCTTCCCCCCCTCCTCCCCTCCCAGCTTTATCCGAGCAGCAGAGCCAAAGAGAAGGACACAGGCCCATAAACAAAAGAATTGAGCAACCTTTATTTCTTATCAAGAGCCTCAAGGCCAAATACTTTCCCGCAGTTCAGGGTAAGTTATCTCGCTTCTGGCTTTGCCCCCCAAAGCTGCGTGTGTGACTCAACCATGTTCCCAAAGGCCAGGACCAAAAAGGCTGGTCCGGCTGTGGAGGGTGGGTACGGGCACTCAGCACCATGGATCTCCCTACTCTCAAGGGTGGTTTTCCTTTCCCCCCCTCCCCCTTGGATTGATTTAAGTATTTTGCAAAAGAAAGAGAGAAACAGACTACATCAAACTCAGCGGCACGGTTCTGCCCCCTCTTGTATTAACGCCACCGCCCCTTCCTCAAAATAAAAGCTGAAGCCAGGAAGCGTAGATAGGGGGTCCTGTCGAGCACCCAGCTTCCCAGGGGTGACTTTTTTGGGAGAATGGGGTGAATCACCTGATCTTCCTAGTCTCGAGACAACAACTCACTCAAAATTAAGAAGTGGGTTGGTTTTGGTTCCAAAGCAGCTGCCTTAAAAAGGTCAGCATTTGGAGCAAGGAAGACAAGATACGGGAAAGACACCATCTCGTCTTTGGAACTGGCCATGAGCGGATGGGAGAGGGGGAAACCAATATCAACATTTGGGGATCCTCGGAGAGATGAAGGGCCACGAGATGTTGGAGAGGCCGGGAAAAAAATAACCCCAACCGAGACAGGAAAAGCAGGAACGGGGAGATACGACTGGAAAAAAAAATACCTAGAGGGTGTGGTTTTTTTTAATATTAAAAAAAAACGGTGGAAAGGAGCTTGGAGGGAAAATGGAGAATCCAAAAATGATCGTTTCACGGAGAAGAAACACCGGAAAGTTCTCTGGAAAAGGAAGATATTGGAGGAGGCGAAGGAGGAGGCCGGCAACGGTGGGCTCAAAGGATCTGGCGCGGCATCCCGTAGCCCGTCATCCCGGCCTGGGAAGCCCCTCGGTTCGTCCCCATCTGCAGCCCGATGACGTTTTGTCCCTCTTTCAGTTTGTCATCCGAGAAGGCCCGGCGATTCTCCTGGGATTTCCTAGCCACACGAAGGAAAAAGTCTGAATGAGGACGGGGAAATCCCCAGGTTGAAAAGTGATCATTGTTTAATGGTAGTTTAATGAAGAAAAAAAACACCCCGAGGGGCAAGGCTGACACCTCAAGGGACAGCAATATAGGTAGTCCTCGTTTAGTGACCGTTTGATGTTACAACGGCACTGAAAAAAGTGGCTTGCGACTGTCTTTCACACTTATCACCATTGCAGCATCCCCACGGTCAGGTCACGTGATCACAATTCGGACGCTTGGCAACCGGCCTGTATTTGTGAGAGTTGCACTGTCCTGGGTGTGTGGGTGTGTGTGTCATGTGATCACTATTTCCAACAAATGGACTCAATGGGGGAAGCCTGATTCACTTAAGGACTTGGGATTCCCTTAACAACTGCAACGATTCAACTGCAACAACTGTCGCAGACAAGATCATAAGAGGGGACCAAACTCACTTGCTTAGGAGGAAAAATGATGGGCTCAGTTGTGGTTGTGAGTCAAGGACTATCTGCAATTCAGGGTGCTGGTTGTCACCTTCTAAGCCCTCCACGGCTTGGGGCCAGGATCGTCTTTTACCAGTTACACCCCCCCCCGACCCAGAATAGGGAGACGGGATGTTATGGGTCCCCTCTCTTGAGGTCGTCCATCTGGTGGGCCTTCTCCATGGTGGCTCCCTCCCTGTTATTTGAAGGACCGTCATCTCCCAGTCTTCTCTACTTGACCCACCAGAGCGAGGAGGCAAGGGATGTCCTGGGTCCCCTCTCTTAAGGAGGTCCATCTGGTGGGACCAAGGGGAGCCACCCTGTAGAACAGCGGTAGTCAACCTTGGCTCTTTTATGACTTGTGGACTTCAATTCCCAGAATTCCTGAGCCAGCTTAGCTGGCTCAGGAATTCTGGGAGTTGAAGTCCACGAGTCATAAAAGAGCCAAGGTTGACTACCCCTGCTGTAGAACA